>NC_047513.1:21305841-21437634 GCF_902827115.2 Pseudochaenichthys georgianus | reverse complement strand
TAAGCTTCCATTTATATTAACACGACACATCCTCAGATAAGAAACATTATACCCCAAACTCTGTATAACTCTATATCCTCTTTACTGACCCTTCAGTGTATCCATCCAAGCAAGAAATCATTTACCTTGGTGGTCCTATTTCATATGCAGCCACTTGTAACTCACATGAAACTGATAAGAACACTCTTGACACCAAAGATGAAATCTGACACAAAATGTATGTTTAAGCAAATTAAATGTTAAATAATTAAGGCGATCCTTCAAGGTGAGAAGGTAATTTGAGTGGCGTATAGTACATAAAACTACAAAGAGACATGGGAAATGTAACAAGTCAACCGCAGTGTTGGAATATGTCATGGTAGGCTGGGCTTGTCGTCCGTCAGAAACACAATATTAATGTTACTGCATGAGGGCGTTTTCATTTAGGACCGGCCCGGGTGATGGATAACATTTTCCATGCAACAGATATTTTGTGCAAATATATTAACAGGAAAATGAAACAAAGGTGAACTGTAGATGTATGCACCTTTGGGAAAAGGTATGATCCTTGATGTTGTAACACCACTACTAGAAAGTACACTACTACAGTAACCACTAACCAGTGTGCAACACCTTTTCCCCCCTACTTTCAAGTCAACTTCCAGTGTTCATCACAACCATTGCTGTGTAATAGTAATTTATAGAATTGCAAGAAGTCCTCCATTAATGTTTCGAATTTCGATAGTTGTGTTTGTAAACAACATAAACATTGGATAAGTTAATGGTACGCCACAATGAAGTCTCTCTGGAGCAAAAACAGTTAAACGTATTTGTTAAAGCACGTTATCTCTCCTGGAAAGATAATATAATATAACTCACAAGGAATTTAAGTCAAATAGCCAAGGTGCCATTAAGTAATTAAAGGCTTCAGTGGATCTTAATCAGATGAGAAAGAAGCCCATTTGTTTGTGATCTGTAAAATTAAACTATAGAGTCCTATACTTATTCAGATAGGTTAAGCAGACATTTTACAGATTTCAAGTGTGTAAAGGAACAAAGAAAACAAGGATATGAAGAACATTAAATGTATGCAGCATGTCAGACGAGGAAGTCTGCGGGAGCATCAAGATGATACAGTAGTCAACAATAACTATTTATAGCAAACAGATCTCCATTTTAGTTTGCAATTACAAAAAAAACTGAATAAATAATTTCTCTTTCCTTTGGATCTTTGTTTGTCTTTTACTTCAGGAAGTCTCATTCTGATCCTCTAAATAAAGTCACTATTTTTCCTACTTTTTCCTTCAATCTCACCTAAATCATTGGGTTAAAAGACCATTGCTCACAATGCTTACCTCTAACAGAAGAGGATGATATACTGTAGAGTTACTGAAAATATTAAAAAAAAAATCTATGACTTAAAATGGCTTGAAGCGTTGCATGATGTTAATCAATGATAGGGTAAACACACAATGTGTAATTTGATGTACATTTTTTACCTACTCTTTGCTTAATAAAATACACAGGTTAGCTAACTCCTTAATGTAATCTGAAGGTCTAAGTGGTCTCCACCATCAGTAATTAAATGTTTTCTTCTAGCCTGACAGTGTGGCCAGGACAGGAACTATGGTCTGCCCTTGGAAGTCATTGTAATTTGCTTTCCTACCAGGAGGTGGTGCCAAATGACTGAGAATAATGTTATCCATGTCTGAATGGTATGGGGAGAAGCAGCGCTATATGGAGCTGGGGAGAAGGAAGCTGTGGCAGTTTGTAAATGCCAGTCTTAATAAATCCCCTTATCTGTTTCATATTGTCATTGAATGTCACACAAAAAAGAGCCACAGGTGCCGGTTCACTACCTGAACTCATGAAAATGACACTTTGGATCTGTGGTTAGTTTTTTTATACCTTCAATCATCCCAACAGTTTGAACCATTATTGACATCCATCCCATTTCAATCATCACCCTCTTCTTCATATCAAGTAATCATCATCGCCATCCCTTTTGCATTTTCAGTAGTTTTAAAAGTGCTTCACAACAGCACTGTCCCACTCTGGTCCCTTAAACCAAACATTATTTACACAGTTACAGAAAAACAGGAGTCATCTCACTGTACATGTTTACCTGCTGTATCCATCGACTAGTATGAATATCTCATATGAATTCAAAGGACACCAAACATTGCTCAGTGATAAGCAGTCTTCGGCAAATACAGCTGCTATTCAACAACAGTTACACTGCATCTCTTGGTAACTGAATCTCAGTGGAAACACCAACAGGCCTTCAGTGAAAAAATAAAACAGGACTTTTTCATGATGCTGCTTCAAGTACAGTTTACACACACAAGTCTAAACAAAACAGTCTTGCACTGACAAACTGCTGGATTAAATCAAACAGGCACTCCCTTTAAGCCATTTCTTGCTGTATAAAATCAAGTGCATTGCGCCAGTGTTTAGTTTTGAGCATTAAAAACACATATGCAATTCATTTCAAATCCACTGGCACATTTCATTTCGGCACCAACAAGTTCTTAAAAGATTACAACCGAAGGGTATTCCTAATTTTACACAACAGGTAAGAATAGATTACAACATACCTGTCGACTCACTAAGCCCTCTGGGATAAATTGCATTTAGTACGAATAATTAACGAATGCTCCAAGTCATGTTCAGGCAGCATCTCACCAGGATACTGGCTTCACAGACACGAGATAGAATTGAGAAGTCTAGTGTGACCGCTCTCTCCCTGTTGTCCTCACATGATGCAGCATGTTAGGAAGTAGCTGGTTAGGGTCAAAATGCTGCTGACTCAATACAAATACTTAAAATTAATTGCACATCAAGGTAACATTTTGTAGTGCTGCATGATTTTTTAAATACATTTTCTAGGAAATGTTGAGGCACTTTCTCGACAGTCAAATCAGTTTCACAAATTTCAAGTTGTTGCATTAGATTAAAGTACAACATTACAATTACAGATGTGCACTGGACTTCACTTTGGTTGCAGAGGCACTTGGATGAAAGCAACACAAATGTAAAAGTCTCAAGTTCTGCTGGTCTTCTAAAAAAAGTCCAATAAACATTGCCTTGCATCTCTCATTCACTCTTCGCGACCTGCACTTAGTCTTTCACACGTGTATAAAAGCTTTGAATTGGGTGAGTCGCTGGCTTAAAGTGACTGTTCCACCACCTTTCATTTGCTCCCTGTTGCCATTCAAATGGAGAGCAGTCACAGAGAAGACATCCACTGTAGTAATTGCACTATGGTGAAAGAAGGTCACTTGAGGTTCCCTGCAGCTCTCTATCCCTCCTACGACTCAAACTTCCACTGCTGGTTTTTATCTCCGGGGTGCATCGCTTCATCTGGGTGTCTGTGTGGCCCTCTGGGATGCGGTAGGATGTCAAACACATGTCAGAGTGATGGTGGTAGATGGTCCCGTCCTGAAAGGTTTTAGGAAGAACGTTTAAATAAGAGTTTTTAGTTTAGGAAGTCTTGTGGAATAATGGGGGTGTGTTTGTGAGTGGAAGTGTGTGAACACCTACCTCTCTGAAGTCCCAGGTGACACTGGGAGGGTTGAGCTGCCCATCATGAAGGCATGCCCTCATCGCGATGTAGGTCTGGCCCTCAGGGACTTCAGCACACAGCTCTGTCACCGAGTTGAACCGGATCTCCTTTTGAATAGTGTATTCAAAGTACTGGAGCAGAAAGAAAGAACAGGCTCTGTGTTTATTTGTGTCTGTATACAAAATGAATATGCTTTTCCATGGAATGGAAATGACTTAGAAACCCAACTGGAAGAACAGCAGTGACTGAGAGAGAACACTGTCCAATTGTTTTGGTACATCTCTCTTCCTATCTTAATCTCTCCTCTTTAATGAGAAAGCCTTTCAACACAACACAATAGTGCAGTTGGCCATGTTTTTCTCTTACACTGCAGTGGTTCAGGTCCTGGCTAAGCCAGCATGGCATGTCTGCGTGTGTGTCGAGGGGTCTCATCAGTACAGACAGGGCCGCGGCCCTCTCAATCAACCAGACGTGAACACAAACCCAGCTCGTGCCTCTCTGGTGTCAGCTCAACATCCCAGCCAATAGAGACAAAAGCAGCAGCACTGCCTGGGCTACCCATTAAACGGAGGCTCAGGTAATCAATCTTCATCCTTACCCATCCTTCTCTTATTATCTCATACATCTTTCAGGTGCATTGGGGTCCATAATGGTAGTTTCTAATAAAAGACTCGAGGCCCTTGTGGCTGGCTTAAAAATTATTTGCCCAGGCTGTGCCGTTCATTCAGCGGCGAGGCTCATGTATCTTTTAAATGGAACCTGGTACTTATGTGTGCCAGGGATGGAGGAGTAGGAGGGAGGGGGTGAGGCGGGTGAAGGGACTTTCAAGGTTTTTGTTTCAGCGGGGAGCCATTCAAACATTGATTTTCAGTCACACATGGTGCTTTTGTGTCTGAGACACCTGATGCGGTGCATCAGTGGTAATCAGAGATATGGAGCAGGTTGGAGATTCACATAAAAGGAGCTCTGCCTGTTGTCTGACTCCAACATTAAATATACATCTTCACAGACAAACAGGGGGGCCGCCTCTTCTTGTTGCTAAACCATCCATCACTGCAGTTGGCAGGCATTCAGTTTAAAAGTACCTGTGATTTAAGTGAACAATATTATATACGTGGATACAATTCCAAACTTAGTTGGACCTTTATTCAATTCAAGTCATGCTCTCCAGCAGAGAGCCATTTCCTGTTGTGAATCAACTGTGGCAGCTTGTTTAGGGGTTAGCAGAGAGGGTTGACATTTCAAGATACATCTCCCACTGGGCCAAGAGAGGTTGGGAGATTGTGACAAGAGAGAATATGTGCACTTGAGCGAGGGAGAAGGACAGGATAAAGAAAGTGTGAAATGTCTGACCTACCTGGTTGCCTCCTTGTCCGTGGCAGCCGAACAGAGAGAGGTGGGCGCCTGTGGGACTGTGCTCCGGGGAGTTGTAGTCAAGACACTCAGAGTGAATCCCTAAGCTACGCACCTGGCGGGAAGAGAACAATAACAGTCAATACAATAATACAATGAAGTGCTTCATTGATTCCTGTGAGGGAGTTTCTATTGTTGCTTATATTTCTTTACAGTCAGACTATAATATTCACAGACAGTACAGCAACACTGCGTCTGGGAGACTCAGTCCTCTGATTAAAACAGACGTTGCTTATTTTCCACATTATGACATACCTATAAAAGCAATTTAAACCCTTATCCTTACTTATACTTTTCTATCAAAATGCTATTTATTTAAAAATTCGATATATTCCGGTTATGTGTTCATGTATTTGGTACTATAAGCGTGCATACAGATCTTTGATCATTATAACCTTCTGATGTCTGGGCAATGCCCTGATAACATATAGCGTGTGACTTAACAGCTGTTGAAGGTGATGGATTTTTGGATGTTCAAGGGATAGTTGGGATTTTGGAAGTGGGTTTGAAGGAGGTGTTCTAGTCAGTAGATGACGGCTGTTACACCCTCAGTTTGCTGCGGACGTGGGCATCAGCAAAACTATTTCTAAGGCTCCTAAATATAATCAATATTGGTTTTAGTGTACAGTACACTGTATTTAGAATATTTTCCTCGCCTTTTCAAATAGGGAACTAAAGTAATATCAAGTTTTACCTTGCTGCGATATCTTGTTCTAACAGTTACTTATATAATTTTAATGTTGTATTTGATCATCCTCGTGTGAATCTGTCCCGTCATGTTTTGCACTCTCACTCTGTTGCTGCTTTAAACTCCTGAATTTCCCCATGGTGATTAATCAAGGTCCATCTTATCTTATCAATCTATGCTCTTTTTAAAGCCAACACACTCCTTTGCTAAAAAGTAACTATTTTACCAAGCAAAACTCATGCATCAACCAGTTAGTGTGTGCTATGGTGTGACTTAGGTGATTCCAAACGAACCCTGTGAACCACAAAAGACACACAATAACTAACTAACGGATCAAAGCAGCAGAAATGCATGTGCTGCTGTCCCTTACCACAGCGGTACATTGCTTAGCTTTAGTGTTGGTACTCCTGTCTGTTTCTCCAAATCCAGTCTACTGACTATAGACCTCATGCAACCCCTCTTCAAAAATGCAGAACTATCCCTTTAAGGCCTTAGCAATCCTTTAGGGATTTTCCTTTTTTCTTCACTGATCATTTTAAAACCTAACATTAAGCCAACCGAGAATAACGTGCAAAGCATTTTATACTCCACCAGGTGTCCGGATTGTTATGTTCTTGATCCCAGTCCAAATGGATTTCAAAGCCTTTGTTTGTCTAAGTCCAGCTTTCTCACTTTAAACAGGATTTTCACATATCCCGCCGCAGCATAACTCAGTTTTAGACATACAAAAAATGAAATTTAGAAAGCAAGACTTAACTGCAATGCCATTTCTCTGTAACTAGGCTGGGACAAGAACGCACAAGATGTGTGGGGATTGTCAATGAAACACTGATGCAGCTCTTTGACTGCAACAGGACAAATAAAGGAATTCAGATAAGAAGACAAACACTCACAGCACCATGCCAGCCCCCTCTGTCCCCAGGTACGTGTAGTTCAGGGTAGATATTTTTCAAATACCATTCAAAACTTTGGCATTTCAGCCTCTCCCTCAGCAGCAGCCGCTCCGAGATATCCCCATAGGTCTCCTGGGAAGTGAGCATACCACAAAAGAGTTATCTCACACTGGCATCCCAAAGTGTATTTATTCATTATAATATCCACAATATTCTTTGTTGCTAATGGAAAATTTCTTATGTATTTGAAGCTAGTCAAATCAAACAGTCACACCATAAAGGTAAATATTTACTTTATTAATCGGACCCGGTACACAAATAGCAGGTTATTGGTAGCATATGATGTCAATTCAACAGATAGCTTTGTTTGCTAAGGTTGTTAACTCAATAACGTTCAAAGTCCACATCATTCACACACATCTCACACACACACACACACACACACACACTGGAGGACTGCGGTTCTCCAAATGCACTACATACAATTAAATCAATAATGTAGGATTTTAAATACATTTACAGTTAAATTATTCTACAATTTATCTCAAAATCCAGTGCTTTAAATATTCATTCAAATGAATGTTGTGTTTTCTTAAGAATAACATGCATGAACATCTAAGGCACAGAGGCCCAACTTAAGCATAATCACTTGTTAATAGGGAAACTAGTTTTATTCCAAAAACAATATTGTTTACTGTAGCTCTGCAGTCTGTTAATATATTATGAGAACAGCCTAATGTACTTGAAGCTGTTGATGTGCTCTGGCAGAGCTCTGTACAATCTCCCCCTGAACAGGTCATTTATTGTTTGATCAAAGATCCCCAGCATTAATAATGTACTTTTTTCAGATAGGTGAAACTGAGATACATGCATTTTTGATGGTGCCCAATACTCAGAACCTGAGAGGTACAAGGCAGACGAGCCACATGCACTCTCATGCAGGCCCTCTCACACAGACAGTGTTCATTAGGTTGAGATCCAGACAGATGAATGTTATCATAGTGAAACCTCCAAACCTAACATCAACATTAGCAATATTAACATGACGCTGCTCGAGATACGATTTAGTCACAGTTGAATGAAAAACAAGCCTTTTATAAGAAAGCTTAGCACTGAGAAAATCTATTCGTACGATGATGATTCGGCGAGGAATCAAGTGAGCCGGGCCTAATAAGGCCTAACCAAATCGAGCGAGGCCGAGCGAGGCCTGCAGTGGAAACGCGCCATAAAGCTTCTCACAGCAGCCGGCCCAGCTAGACACACTGTTTCAAAACTTGTGTCGGTTCATTTGTAACTGTCTTACCTTTTTGGCAGGGGGATTCCTGTTGTAGAAGTGTTGTTTATAAGAGTCCATCCAAACTTCTGCGGCTCGTACGGTATTCTGGAGGAAGTTGGGCCGGGCATAAGGGGCCTTCTTAGGGAACACATGGCCCACATGAGAGCAGGGGTGAATCTCCAGGCTGCCCCCACACATCCACACCTGAGGGGGGTTAACACAGGAAACCATTTCTTTATTTTTAACACTCAAAACCTGGTAAACAACTTCTGTCATTTTGTGGTTAATAGCATCCTTAAGCAGATAACCAAACCCTAGGCCAGGGGTCGGCAACCCGCGGCCCACAGGCCGCATGCGGCCCTTTAAGCCCTCTGCTCTGGCTCCCTTGAGTTTAGACAAAAATAAGAAGGAAATAAAATAAAAGTATTTGTAGGACTATTTATATTTTGTTGGATGGTTGAAAATGTTTCGTATCTTGTATTTTGAGGTGATACTGTGACACATAAATAAAAAACAAAACGGTTTTAATTAGGTCAACTAAAATATGCGTCACATCCTGCTCCGGTCCCGCGCGAGCGCCTTTTCTTGGAGGTGAATAACCTGACCCCCGGCTCGATGAGCGAACTATGGATAAATCAAAGAAAAGTACCGGAGGAACACAGGATTTAATTCTGCGTTGACAGAGTTGTCTGCTTTCACAGCAAACGATGCTGGTTTACCGGTATGTTTGATATGGAGAGAGAAGTTGTCAACGGTGGTGCAGCCTTTACGCATCGAGGAACAACAAGGGAGAGGAAGACAGCTGACGATCTTCAGTCATAATTCAATGGGGTATGTCATTTATTTCAGAAAACACTTTTTGTTATATTCCATGGAATGCTCTTAACGTCCCGATAGCAATGAATATATGAAATGCTTTGACAATAAATAAATACAAAAATTAATCTGTGGAAGCCATAGCGCTGTAAAAAGCACGACCAATCATCTGAGCCGGCCCGGCTAAAGTAACTGGATGGGCGCGTTCGTGTGTGTTGGAGGAGGGACTCTGTAAGAAAGTCTGAAGGAAGAGGCATATTTCTTCCCTTCAAATGTGCAGAGGACTCCCCAAGTGCTGTGTTTAATTTATTTTAAAGTAGGCCTGTGTATTATTTTTAATTCTCCTTATAAAAGTTCTTTGTTTCTTATTAGAGGTTAACAGTTTTATATCATGTAATAAATAGCATAATAAATGCAAAAAAACTGTAGTTTTTGTCTGATATAACAATAAAAAACTATGAAATATGTTTTGCGGCTCCAGACAAAACATTTTTTGGAAAAAGGAGCAAAATGGCTCTTTTGGTCAAAAAGGTTGCAGACCCCTGCCCTAGGCAGTTCATATTTATATAGCCACTACAATGTTAAATAATGAGAGAGAAAAATGGATGTCAATAGTGAACTCTAAAGGATATACTAGCATATATTTGATGCATTGATCTTTCAATATGGGCTCTTAGAATCATGTAGATAGTCACGTAGTATAATACCAATCAGCAGTTACACGGATATGGTGATCATCAACCAGGAAGTATTGCACTCGGTGAGATAAAAGGATGTGTGACACAACAACTGGTGAACTTTGGCACTGACATTTACGAGTAGTGTTTATTACTTTGTTATTCAAGTTTGACCAACCTGACAATATTTACCAGGTGGTTTGCAAGTAGCTTTTTAATGATAATAGTATAGAGAATTTGTGAAGTAGGTAAAATAACCACTCCAAATGGTTAAAGGAAAAACTCATAATATCATTTCAGAGGGAAATCAATAACAATACCCAAGCAGTTAAAGAAATATATTCCTGTGGTGGGTCTACATCCACAGATAGAGAATGATGTGTATAACTGTAACCTGTAACTCTGCAGTATGATATATTAAGCCTAGAGAAGTTAAAAGGAGTGCCCTCTATATATGGATCTGAGAACACGGATGTGGAGAAAAGGCACAAATCAGGGTGTAGCGACTGAGCTCACGATAGAGGCACAAAGGCTCTTCTGTGTGTGTCCTGTTGACTCAGTCAGAGGTTCCTCATGTCAGGGGAACATGGACGAAAGCGGATGATTTAAGGGCTGTTTAACGGCTAAAGTCAACTTATTTCATTTTCAAAGGATTACAATTTGTGGTATAGCCGAAACAATGGGTTGACTGGGTCAGGGTGACTTGAACACTCAACTCAAAGATGTGTGACCCATGAGTATTAAAGAACTGAGGCATCTGTTGTTTTGACATGAAGTGCAAAACTAGACTCCCACTTTGCCATAAAATGTAACAGTTTGCAAGAGACGCACGCAAATTGTCGAAAATGTACTATGTTCGTTTCATTTGACTGTGAGTAGATGTATTAGTAAGACCCAGGACAGCTTGGTTATTGACTGTATTTATGTGCGTTCAAAAAAAACAGCAGGGAAGAAGAACATCAAGAACATGTGCTTTGTGATGTGTAACTTACATTCTTGTGAACTGACGTTACTGTGGGATCTCAAGCAGTCCGCCCAAAAACGTTCAGTGCCATTAGTTGGACCATTTATATACACGCAAAGAGAAAGAGACTTCAAAGTAACACCACATGTTCAATAAGTCTTCTTGACGGATGTTGATTTTGTGCAATGCTAAAAATGTTAAACACAGCTCTTTAACTTCAACCTGGCAACATAAATCCAACGCTTTGCTTCTTGAGTCATGCATGTTAAAGCAGCTTGGATTTATAGGATACATTTGCATTGTATAATGGCTTCATATTCCAACATAGAAAAACAAAAGATTGAAAGGTTGTTAAAACAGTATTTTCTAATACTTGGCTGAGCTATGTTCCTCTCACACAAAGCTCAATTATAAATCATATATCCACGGCCAAGCAGCTGTACATGAGAGTCTCTACCGTCTTTATTCACTTGGCACACATCACTCAGGGGAACGACCCATCCGTCTTCTCCTGCTGCGAGCTCACACATGTCCTCAAATCTGGGCCAGTTTGATTGACGCAAACAAGTGAAAAGCGACACCGACGTCACAACAACAGCCAATATCAGGGTGCCGTTTCAGGTGCCGTGGCTGACTGAGACCTGACACTGACATGTGTCCCACTCACACCAAATACCCACTGGCTGACAGCTGTGAGATGGACGAATCAAAGGATCTGTGGCATAGACTATGAAAAAAGGGATTCTCTTTGTGAAATTAAATGTCAATCAACCTCATGGATGTCTGCTCTTCACCTCAACAACACAGAATGTTAGTCAATGGATGTACTGTCAGAGTGCTTTTTGTATCGGTCGGGTGCAAATGAGATGAGTCACTCTTTCTCAACATGTTTAAAGGCCGTACTCTGGTCTCATATTGCTGAGCGGCTTTGTAATGGTAAAACAGGGACTCTGTGGTCACTGAAGGAGAGCTGGACTCACCCGGAAGGAGAGCTCCAGGTTTTCTCCCCCCCACACTTCCATGCCCATGTCATACGTGCCCAGATGATCAAAGTAGGCTTTGCTCACAGCGAATAATCCACCTGCCATTGTCGGAGACCTGGGAGAAACAGTGAAAATAAGGCAATGTTATGATTTTCATACGTTCCAATACCCATCCTCCTTTTTAATCCAATGCAAATGTAGTTTCTCAACGGTCTAATACCTAATGCTGCATTAAGAAGATAAGAAGTGCCTTATTAAAGCCTTTGAAGAGTAGCTTTGCCTAAGCTAATAATCATCCTGCTAACACCCCGTACAATGCAATGCCAACTTTCAAAATCATGCATCACAGTTGGGTGTGATCCAAGCACAGCAGACCACATGAAGTGCAGCAGACTTTAACCCTTCAACACACGGAGATCACTTCAGGTATGCCTTCCCTCAAAACTAGACATTGTGTGAAGTTTTCTCTCTAAAAGTAGCAGCTTTAACTCGAGGAAGAATAACTTTATTGTTCACAGAAAGTTGCACATGCGACTTTTACCTGCACTGGTACCTGCCCATTTAAATGTATATATATTTAACCTTTTTCACATATCATTATAAATGTACATTTACCTGATTAGAGTTAAACTTATTATTTATTTATTATTTCTAATCATACTGTTACTACATGTATATATTCTTACTATCCCTGTGTATCTCTCATGTGTACTATATGTGTTTATCTCTTATTCTGCTGCTGTAAAACCTGAATTTCCCTGCGGGGACCAATAGAGAACCGCAGTGACGCGTCCTAAAACCCGGAAGTAAGTTAGCATTTTTAGCACTTCCGGTTCCTTCGTCAAAAAAGCAATGTATTTTCTCCATAGGGTTTTGGAAAATAGCTCGAAATAAGGTCTGTGGTTGACACAAATTTAAGAGATAAATCACGTTTTGTTCTACGACAGTAGATACATCAGCCGTGACCCCACTGGTGATTTTTGAAGAGTTTACGTGTCTGAAAAACGATGGTTGTTACCGAGTGGCTGAATAGGACTACAGAAATGGTCGAGGCCGTTGTACGTCATTACGCCTACACACGTAAACACTCCCGCTAAGTTTGTTTTCCCCTGTGTTCTGCTTGAAAGCAAGTACCTGCCTATCTGTAGTCTCTTTAGTATCTGTATATCTATATCTGACCATTAGAATCTCTATTTTTGAAATGGTCATTTTTAACACCGTAGTTTTATAAATTATAGAATAATTAATTACCAGTGTTTTCCAATTTTACTCGGCAGTTCGTTTCGTTGGCTAACGTTAGCTAAAGCTAGCGCTACTAGTTAGCTAAAGCTAGCGCTACTAGTTAGCTACGCAATGGTTTGTTGCTTTGCTCCGGGTTGCAGCCACAGGTCTTCGCATGAAACGTGCTCGTTCTATCGTTTCCCGGCCAATGTTTTCCAAAGGAGAGTCTGGATTCGTGCCATGAGGTAAGCTGACGTTACATTTTTGTCCATGTCACGGTGAAATGTAAATGATGGGTAGTGTATCGCCGTTTTAGAGATGGCACTGCTGAAAAGACCGCAACATAAGTAAAGATAATGAATACATCCTATTAAAACCTGTGTGGCTTATATGATAAGTCTAATTAGTACAAGCAGCATAACGTTTCACCATGTAACTAAAGATTGTATTCAGGGAAATCAGTTTGACATATTGAACTAATAACAACTCACCTCTGGCTGGCAGAGAACTTTCGGCTCCATAGCTTCTCTCGGACGTAACATCACATGTACATTTATATTCAATTTAATATTCCATCCCTCACATACTTTTGTATATATAATAACTTATATTTTGTTTTTCTTGTTATGCTGCTGCAACACAAACATTTCCCCAATTGGGATCAATACAGTAATATCTTAATTAATTAAGAAATATAACTATTATAATTAGTGTAGCAGCTGACACCTATTTTCAATATGGATTAATCTACCTTTATTTCTTTAGTTCAATTTTGATCTATAAAAATGTCAAAATAGTGAAAATGTTCACGAGACAAAGTGCAAGGTTATATCTTTAGATGTTTTGTTTTAGCCTATGTACTGTATGTCTTAATGCTCTTATTTGTGACGATGTGACTTCCATCAAACTAATATTTTATATCTTCCCAACAGACGAGCTGACAGGAAGCCTAACCCCCTAAACGCACCAGGAGCGTCTGCGCCGCGTTACGGCCGCGCCGCGGCGGTCGTAAGGATCGCGGCCACTCTAGTCAATGAGTGCTGTTCCACCACACGTGCCGCGTTACGGCTCAGACGCGTCCCAGAAGCGGCTCGGCGCAGCGCTTCTCTAAAATTAGGATGAATCCTATTTTTGCCGTGGCGCAGCCCAGGGTGCGAACTGGAGGGGAGCAGGGGGAGCTATAGCTCCCCTAGTGGTGACATGAGCTCCCCTGGGAACATGGTTTGTGAAATTTGGGGGGAGCTCTCTAAAATATTGATATGATGACAAAATAAATTTGGGCATGGTCTTTTTTTCAAAGGTGTAAAATAAGTGAAATAAAATTATATTTAGAGTTTATGATTCATGAAAAAAGTGTCACCTGCTTGCACGCTGCCCGCAGCTCCACCCACTACCCACTCACTCACAAGCTCGTTTAGTTAGCACTGCATGTTTACCAGGCATTGTTGCTACTGCTGACATGTCGAAAAGAAAAAAACAACGTACCTTGGGCAATTTCTTTAAAAAGACGGCCAAACAACCCGATCAAGAAGACCAACCGAATGTAGCTGGTGGTAGCACATCGTACGTTGTGACTGCTGCTACAACAGAACCGAGAGAGGAGGGAGCTAACGTCAGTGCTAGTGCTAACTTGACAGCTAACGTTAACTTGGGGGCTGAAGGGACACAAGAAGACGAGCCGTTGTGTAGTGTGTGTGGCGTCGCGTCTCTCCAGGCAGTGAGAGGGTTGTGTTGTGCTATAGCTGTATTATTAATATTGATATTGTTCATGGTTGGTGCCGCTGGCTGCTCTTATCGCGTGTGTTCGGCTCTGTGTGGGCTACAGCCGTAATAGGCTATAGCCCATGTGAAACAATGTAGCCTGTTTTTGAGTCATTTTAAGTTGATTTAATTAAACAGTCAAACGTTACATTGGTGGTCCGTGGATTATTTATTATCAAGTTGATTGAAGTTTGCGTAGCCCATACATGCTCGGGAAATCTGTTGACATGAACATGATCCATCGGGACGTTTCATGTAAATGTAGACCTGTGGCACCACCCCGTGTGCAACAGATTTTCTCTTTATAATAGGCCTATGTCTGTGCTGTTGCTATTAACGCATGGATCAGCATTCCCCCCCCCCGCAAAAAAATAAAAATAAATTCCGGCTCCCCCGGAGACCGTGGTATAGTTCGCACACTGGCGCAGCCGTAAGGTAAGGTCGGACAGGCAGCCCCCTCCTCGCAGGAAGTGGAAAGGTGAGCATCCGGGCCAGGCCCATCCCGCATATATACTAATTTAGCAGACCCCCCTCCTTCATCACAACACCTCCACTACGATACGCACAATGGACGACGAGGTGTTCATAATGGAAGTGGAGAAACACACCATTGTATACGATGTAACCGATGCTTTTTACAAGGACAACATCAGAAAGGACAAGGCCTGGTTTTTAGTCGCTGCAGTTTGTGGAGTGGAAGGTAACAACTACATATTAATGTTTTAAAGTTAATTAAGAACTGCGAGGCTGCACACACGACGCTCCGCTTCCGCAACGTTTTGAAACGCGCCTGGTGTGTTAGGTCGCAGGAGGAGGTCGCAGCGTGGCGCAGCCGCAACGTAACGCGGCGCAGACGCTCCGGGTGCGTTTAGGGGGTAACACTCAAACAACCACAACATTGCAAAGGCGAGTAAATGTAAATTAAAAACGATTCACAATTTCTTAATTTCTTCTTCTTTCTTGCAGTGAGGTGAAGCTGACCTTGCACTTGGTGCCAGTAAGGATGCTCCTCACGCAGGCTGAATGTGTCTCCCTCCTTACTGACACAGAAGCCCTTGACTTGCAATGCTTCACTAATTGTCATTTCCCTGGCTCCGTAGGGACACTGTACCTCCAGCACAGCGGGAGACCCTTCCAGACCATCTGGAGATGCCCCCAACACTCCTGATTGGGAGAGCCACAAACCTGACTCATGGACCTGCATAGGGTTGCAGTGGTGAATGCCCTGACGCCCTCACATTCATTCATAGTCCCCCACTGTACAGACAAAACACCATCCAGGGCCTGTTGTTGCCCTAGCACCCTGGCACTAAGGGAAGCAGTCACACGCTTTGACCTCAGGACAGCTCCAAAGTCGCTGGCAGTCGACCTTCCTTTCCTGAACAAATGCCAGTTTGGGTTGGTTCGCTGACCAGTGGTAGCCACCTGAATTGCCCTCTGTTGCTCCTCAGACAATGCCATGCTTGCCACAATTGCCTCAGGTCCCTGATGCCCAACAGATTTGAGAATTTCAGGAACAGTAAGTGTTTCCAAGCTGTAGTGTTCCTCTTCTGGCTCGGGGGAGAGAAGCCAAGACATTCCTGAGAACCTGCCCCCGAGTCTGTCCCTCAGCCAGTCACGATCTTCGGAGGTGGGCTCTCTTGTCAGCGGGTTGAATGACTTATTGGTTGGAGGAAATAGCTCCTCCACTGAATGCGTACGTTTAGCTGCCTTTGGCTTCTTCCACTGACGGGGTGTCAGTGCAGCTGAAAGTGTGGATGGCAAAGATGGCTAATGCAGCCGCATGACTGCATTTCCATTCTCCACATGGGCATTCACATTCTGTGGAGAGAATTCCCTCTTCTCCTGCAGATACCTGTGGTGGTGGGATTGTTTTATTATTTAAAATATATTTACATTTGTAATGCCTTCCCAATTATCCCTTTAATTGTTTATAGCCTACTGTATGTTTATTTCATGGATATTTATGTGTTTTCTGGTGTGTACAATTTGTAATCTTGGGGCCTCTTCTCTTTAACGTCTACTGGCTCAGATAATGAAGAACAACAAAATAAGTTACCATGGCTATGCAGATGACACACACATTTACGTAACAATTTCACCAGGAGACTATGCTCCAATTCAAACACTGAGTAAGTGCAGTGAACAAATCAATGACTGGATGTGTCAGAACTTTCTCCATTTAAACAAAGATAAAACTGAGGTAATGGTCTTTGGAGCCAAGGCAGAACGTTTAAAATTTAGCGCTGAGCTTCAGTCTGCAATGTTCAAACCAACAGATAAAGCCATAAATCTAGGTGTAGTCATGGACTCTGACCTGAGTTTCAACAGTCACATTAAAACAGTTACTAAATCAGCCTACTATCACCTAAAGAATATATCTAGGATTAAAAGACTAATGTCACAGCAGGATTTGGAAAAACTTGTCCATGCCTTTATCTTCAGTAGACTGGACTACTGCAATGGTGTCTTCACAGGTCTCACTAAAACATCTATTAGGAAGCTGCAGCTGATTCAGAACGCTGCTGCTCGAGTCCTCACTAACACTAAGAAAGTGGATCACATCACTCCTGCTCTGAAGTCTTCACACTGGCTTCCGGTGTGTCAAAGAATATATTTCAAAATACTGCTGCTGGTTTATAAAGCACTGAATGGTTTAGGTCCAAAATACATTTCTGACCTCCTGCTAAACTATGAACCATCCAGATCTCTCAGGTCTTCAGGGACTGGTCAGCTTTCTGTCCCCAGAGTCAGAACTAAACATGGAGAAGCAGCGTTCAGTTATTATGCTCCAAACATCTGGAACAGACTCCCAGAAACCTGCAGGTCCGCTGCAACTCTGACTACTTTCAAATCCAGGCTGAAGACTTTTCTTTTTGTCGCTGCTTTTAATTGAACTATTCACATCTTAAACTGCACTGTAACTTTTATCCATGTACTTTTTATTTTAATGTTTATTTTATTATCTTTTCTTTTTAATGACTGGTTTTAAATGCCATTTCTTAATGTCTTTCATTTTTTGTAAAGCACTTTGAATTGCCTTGTGTTGAAAAGTGCTATATAGATAAACTTGCCTTGCCTAATAAAGATTTCATGTGACACATAAAATGGATTTGTTGATGGGAATTAATGTGAATAAATTAACTCTAGGTTAACGGTACTCTTGCTATAACTACTCACCGACACTCTATAAACCTTGTCCCTCATGCTAGCCCTGACAACACCGGTAAGCACACCTTCATCTAGGCGGCCCGTGTCCTGACTTGTAGTGGTTCTCTCCTCTATCTCCAATCTTCTTGTCATCTTTGTAAAACGATATCAGACTGGTAATTGACACAGCCATGACTTCTAGTTAAATTCAGTGTGGCTAAAATGAAAAGCTTTGTTAAAATATGCAAGCTCGCGGAAGTCAAAGTCAGCTTTATTGTAAACAAATTCTACATGCGTTATACATCCAGAAATATCGTTTCCCACAGTGTGACATGTAGCCTATACATAAAACAAAAAGGGCCTAGATAAACGGGGTATACAGTTTAAAATGTTAATATATTTAAAGTGTTCAAAGTGCAGTTTCAGTGCAAGTCAGTTGAAACGATCTTAAGTTGGCGTGACGTTGAAGTCGTGCGACCCTGCTGCTGTACTGGCTTGTAGTTCGTTTATAGCATAACGTTAGCATTTCGCTTTTGGCGACTAGATTTATGATTCAAAAATTATAAAAGTAGGAGAGACATGTGGAGATTATCCGGCTGAACAAAACGTGATCCTTCTCTTAAATGTGTGTCAACCACAGACCTTATTTCGAGCTATTTTCCAAAATCCTATGGAGAAATTGCATTGCGTTTTTGACGAAGGAACCGGAAGAAGTTTACATCCGGGTTTTAGGACGCGTCACTGCGGTTCTCTATAGAGTTCCATCTTATCTTAAGTTATGGATTGTTTGATTTACATTTTTGTACAGATTGGGATGCACCACATGCTTCGGTATGGGCTTTTTAAAATCAACACATTTGAATAGATACCTCTAATTGAGGTGGTTTATTGAACCCAGGGTTCCAATACACATTCAAACATTCTCTGGGTGTAATGTGAGTGGAAATATAGAAAGTAAGTAATACAACACGTGTATTAGCAGCGGTGTATTACATCTGTAAGAGCTAATACGTGCCAATCTGATAAAGTAATCTCCCATGCTTGAAGTTGTTGTGAAGTATCATACGGTCACCTGATGGGGTCTATGCGAGACTTTCGCCTCTTGCGCTCCACTTCAGGGACCGAGTGCCACTGAAAGGTGAGTCTCCAGTCGAAGCCTCCGATCATTGGCTCGTCTGTTTGCATGTAAAACTCAAATGTGTTCCAGTCAATGGTGTCGATCACAGGGCACACGATGGTACTGGCATTCTCAGCAATCCTAAACACAAAGCATTGCAAATTACATTCTGCGAGCAGGCAACGTTGGTTTAGTATTTACATTTGATTTCTATTCAGGTTCCTCCAATACAAAAGATCTTCACAAAGCTTTTACTAATCTGATGAACCCACCGTTCAAGCAGAGGCTCAATCCAGCCAGGGACGCACTCACAGTGGCAATCGAGAAATGTCAGCACGTCGCCCGTAGCGTAGGTGGCCCCGATGAGACGAGCCCGCACCAGACCCTCCCTCTTCTTGGTGCGAATGAGTCGCACGCGATTCACTTCACTGATGTGTTGGGCCAGTTGGGATTTCAGGTACACTATTTTTCACAAGAAATACACACACACGATCAATATTTTGTACATCAAATGTATGTTGATTCCCTGTCTTACATTTTGGACAAAGTGGACAAAGTATTCAGATGTGTTTTACTAGATAAATATTACTGCTTTCAAAATGTTCATGAAGTAAGAGTATACAAGTATTTACATAAATGTATTTAGTATTATTGATGCATTCATTTGCTTTTCATTTATATGTTACAGTTGTTAATGCCGGAGCTTAAAGTCAAGCTATATGTTTTCTGTGAATTTCCCCTTGGGATCATAAAAGAAAGCCCGCAATAACACATGATCCTTTTTTGTTGATTATATTTAGTATCATTTGTCTAAATCTGAATCTTCAAAGTAACTAAAGTCGGCAGATAAACATTATTGAGTAAAAAAAACAATATATGCCTCGGAATTGTAGTATTAGGAAGGAAAATACTATACTGTTACTGTTCAAAGTATCTCAAAATCTTACTTAAAAACTGAAGCTAACTGGAAGTATATTTGTGGTTAATAAAGGTAAAACACAAAAGCTGAAAGGAAGCTGTCTGTCTGTCAATCACTCCGTCTCTCAATCCCTGCCGCCTGCCTGTCCGTCCGTCCGCGTCTGTCTGTCCGTCTGTCTGTCCGCCTGCCTGTCTGTCTGCCTGTCTTTCCGCCTGCCTGCCTGTCCGTCTGCCTGCCTGCCTGCCTGTCTGTCCATCTGTCTGTCTTTCCGCCTGCCTGCCTGCCTGCCTGCCTGTCTGTCTGTCGTCCGTCCGCCCGCCCGTCCGCCCGCCTGTCTGTCCATCTGTCTGTCTTTCCGCCTGCCTGCCTGTCTGTCTGTCCGTCCGTCTGCCTGTCTGTCTGTCCGTCTGTCTGTCTGTCCGTCTGTCTGTCCGCCTGCCTGTCTGTCTGTCTGTCTGTCCGCCTGCCTGTCTTTCCGCCTGCCTGTCCGTCTGCCTGCCTGCCTGTCTGTCTGTCTGTCTGTCTGCCTGCCTGTCTGTCCATCTGTCCATCTGTCTGTCTTTCCGCCTGCCTGCCTGCCTGCCTGCCTGCCTGTCTGTCTGTCGTCCGCCCGCCCGTCCGCCCGCCTGTCTGTCTGTCTTTCCGCCTGCCTGCCTGTCTGTCTGTCCGTCCGTCTGCCTGTCCGTCTGCCTGTCTGTCCGTCTGTCTGTCTGTCTGTCTGTCCGTCTGTCTGTCCGCCTGCCTGTCTGTCTGTCTGTCTGTCCGCCTGCCTGTCTTTCCGCCTGCCTGCCTGCCTGTCTGTCTGTCTGTCTGTCTGCCTGCCTGCCTGTCCATCTGTCCATCTGTCTGTCTTTCCGCCTGCCTGCCTGTCTGTCTGTCCGTCCGTCTGCCTGTCCGTCTGCCTGTCTGTCTGTCCGTCTGTCTGTCCGTCCGTCTGCCTGTCCGTCTGTCTGTCTGTCCGTCTGTCTGTCCGCCTGCCGGTCTGTCCATCTGTCTGTCTTTCTGCCTGCCTGTCCGTCTGCCTGCCTGTCCGTCTGTCTGTCTGTCCGTCTGTCCGCCTGCCTGTCCATCTGTCTGTCTTTCCGCCTGCCTGCCTGCCTGTCTTTCCGCCTGTCCGCCTGTCTGTCTGTCCGCCTGCCTGTCCGTCTGCCTGTCCGTCTGTCTGTCCGTCTGTCTGTCTGTCCGTCTGTCTGTCCGCCTGCCTGTCCGTCCATCTGTCCGTCTGTCTGTCTTTCCGCATGCCTGTCCGTCTGTCTGCCTGTCTGTCCGTCTGTCTGTCTGTCCGCCTGCCTGTCCATCGGCCTGTCTGTCCGCCTGTCTGTCCGCCTGCTTGTCTGTCCGTCCGTCTGCTTGCCTGTCTGTCTGTCTGTCTGTCTGTCTGTCTGTCTGTCTGTCCGTCTGCCTGTCCGTCTGCCTGTCCATCTGCCTGTCTGTCCGCCTGCCTCTCCGTCCGTCTGTCTGTCCATCTGCCTGCTTGCCTGTCTGTCTGTCTGTCTGTCTGTCTGTCCATCTGCCTGTCTGTCCGCCTGCCTGTCCGTCCGTCTGTCTGTCCGCCTGCTTGTCTGTCCGTCCGTCTGTCTGTGTGCCCGTCTGTCCTTTTGTCTGTCCGTTTGTCTGTATGTCTGTCTGTCTGTCTGTAGAAAGCCTTTTGGTCGGGGAGTGGCATGTCGAGCGTTCCATTTGGTCAGGGTGGTCAGAGGAGAGGAAATGATGTCATGGCAGCTCAGCGCAGACTGAAGTCATTATTATGGTGTAATGTCTTGGACACAACAGACTAGACTAGCTGGGACCGAATACTAATACCATTAGGACGGGCAGAAATCAAGCTACTACTATATCTAGTTTCTGAGAGATGAAGTATCAATCACAAGGTTTGCTGGTGGACACCATGAGATAGGGTCAAAAGTTCAGAGAAACTGGTCAGTCAACCTTTGAATCGTCATATATACACTGCATTCCCCAATAGACACGCTTCATGGAGAAGAGAGCATACAAAAGACACACACACCAAGAATGAGACAGCAAATGCTTGAGCAGGGAAGCAGGGAGACTGACTTGGAATGAGCTGAATAATTTGCATTTATTAACCTTGCCTCTTTTCAATAACAAAGCAATCCACTTCAAGCATGCCTTAAAATACCGCTACACCTTATTTCATCATTAAAAGAATGTGCACAAATTAGTTTCAGAGCTTGTTTTTCGAATTGTTTTCAGAATACATCCAGAGGCATTATGTAATGTATTCATTGCTCCATTGATATGCATCTTGTCATTATTTATAACAGTCCTGCTTGCCCTGTTCTCTTCCACGCTGTGAATGTGAAGAAATCAAAGCAAAACTGGAGGCTTATTTTGTTAGCTTTACTAAACTAGGCCAAGGCTCTCGGTCCTCTTTAAACACTTTTTTCTGCCAGTTGTATTGTTGTGTGTCGAGTGTCAGACCTCGGTCACTGTAGTCATCGATGAGGATGATCTCCTTCAACAGCATGGCGGGCGTGGTCTCCAGGACGCTGTGAATGGTCCTCAGCAGGGTGGACCACGCCTCGTTGTAGAAGGCGATGATCACAGAGGTGGTGGGTAATCGCCGGTAGTCAAACTTCTTACTTCGGCATCTGAGGTATGTCCATGTGTGTGTGGGTGGCAACAGGAGACAAACACAGTTGACGTAAGCAACAGTACATATGTATAATGAAAGGACAGCATGCTAAAGGGAGTCAAATGATGTTCTCATATGACCAGAGCGGCCACAGCAGTTACTGTAGCAGGGGGAGGTATCTGGTCTTAATCCAGATGGCAGTCATTAAAACAATAAAGTGCCGGAAAATATGGATGGGGGTGGGGAGGGTATCGCACCAGTGAGCAACATACCACAGCAGTGCTCTGAGAGAGACTACAGAAAGTTGAACAAACACAGACGAGGGGAGCAGAACAGAGAGGGGGAACTCAAAAGTACTGTAAACTTAGAACTTGAAGGAATAAAAAAAGGCATGAAATACTGAAAAGAAGAGAAATAAAAGTCAAACTGTGTTACTAGTTACTATACTCTATTGTTATGAGTCATTGGGGTAGAACAGTTTAAGTACTGGCACAGGTTGAATTACTTGGCTAAACCCACGATGATGACACTGTTGGAAGTTAGCCAGGAATAGATCCAAATTGTAATTCTGTAGCACCAGTTACAACCAATCAAAGAAGCCCTTTCCCTTTCTTTAACAGCAAACACGTTTCATAGTGGAGAGAAAGAGCAACAGATTCACCCTCCATTCACAGATGCATGTGAAGGAGGCACTCCACAAATCCCTCTCCTTGTATAATGGCGCGTCATGACAGACTGGCAGTTCTCGGCTAATTATGAGTTACTTAGATCCTTATAAAACATGTCACCGAACCAGTCTATTAGTTTACAAGTCAAATGTGTTCATGCAAAAATAGCGTGGAGTATTACTTCCCTTGTAACTCCGTCATGGTATGGGCAGGCAGTGAAGCACAAGAGGAACATGAAACTAAAACAGCACAGCACTTCATCTCTGCTTACTCCTTCCTCACTGTGTCTATTCAGTGGTGCCCTTGTCAAAAATGTCACTCTGCCAGCGCAAATTCCCGTCATGCACCGTCTCAAAAGTGACCGTTTGTGCAATGCAGGGAATCAGGTCTCCACAAAGGGCTAACACAGAATGTCGTATTGCTAATTAAAAGTAGTCAAATTAAATATAACAGTATTTACATTGCAATGGAATGGAATAGAAGGAATAAAATATGGAATACAAATCAGCAGTAATACTTGACTTGCAACCTTCATGGCAGTTTCCTCAGCATCTTATTAGTCTACTATTGGATATACAGGCATCTTGCTGGTCACATGGTTTATTCCAGTGTCACCAGGGCAAGATTCATATCTCTGTGCCTCTAGTTTTAGGGAAAGAGGGAAACATGGAAAGATAAACTATTAATAACATTCATCATACTTTGTGTGTCACCACAGAGGCTGAGAATAGCTGCGGACAACGACTCGGGATGGAATAAATCAATTCAGCCAGGGAGCTGCTGCTTACCAGCTTCAATAAGCCCTGCAATGCATCCAGAGAGCGTTCATCCTTGTGTTGGACTGTCAGGGGAAACTGATCCCAGTGAAGAGCTCAACTTAATCTCCATTGAGTCATTTATCCCCGACACAATTGCAGCATAGCTATCAGCCGCATGCAGGACAGAGATACACATACATGTTGGCTCGGACCTCAAAGGAAATAACAAGCAATAAAAGATGAATTAGGGATTTTCTTGAGAAACATTAGTCAACTTCGGCTCACTTTCTGACTAAGAGGCCTTTTTGCCGTACTCACTCATTCATCCTGTGGTCCTGGATGTGCCGGTGGAGGGAGATCTTATCACTGACGTAGATATTGATGGCATATCGCTCCACACTGTCCTGCTCGAGTTTCTTCTCCTCAGGGCTGAGGTTGAGGTGTGTGGCCCGCCCCCACTCCCCCAGCGCGTTGCTGTCTGGTGCTGGTTTATTGTAGAGGGGCCTAGCCAGCTGACCATCAGCCGCGGCCTCATCCAAGGACCGCTGTTTCGCCCGAACATTGCGGCCTTCTTCATCTTCTTCGTCCTCTACAGTGGAAGAGGAGGGGAACGAGGAGCCTGCTAACAGAATGTAGCCCAGCCACAGCACCCAGAGCAGCAAACCTGCCTTGGCCAGCACACCAAGTTTTCGAGAGCAACGCCCCCTCATGACGAGAAGCCCGGCAGCGTGACTGGCTGAGCTTCAGGGTGCCCCACAGGACACAAGCCTCTGGAGGACAGAAAGAATGAAATAAATAATGATTATTGAGGGTTTTATACAACATGTAAGAAACAGGAGAAGGGACAGGAAAGTGTAGACTTGTGAGAAACATCAAACCAAGGCACCAAGAAACTACCACTGACAGGAGGAGATTTACAAGATTGAACTCTTTAATCACAGCTCGCCGCATTACAACACATTCACAATCAAGTGAAGTTACACCCAGGTAAGTTAGTGCTTGCTTCTAAATGTGTGAATGCCCCCAAGGACACGGCTCCAATAGAGCAGACCAGGGGTAATCAACAGCAACATCATAAATGTAATCACCTGCTCAGGGCTGCATTAAGATGCTCATCAAATACAAATTGCAAAGATGGAAGAAGCTAAATTAGAGTTTACAGTACAGTAATGTGCTGAATAAATTAAGTCTGTGATGCATATACTCTCATTTCCTTCCTCTCGTTTAAGTCCCATTGGACAAAGTGATCTTCAATATGTAGGTTTTTACTCAGGGCTGTGCATTGGCAATAATCTGGTACGTGACATGATACAGTGGTTATGATCTTTCCATTTTGATATTTTGTGATACTCCAAGCGAGGTGATATATAGTAGCAGTAGAGTAGAGAAAATAAACTTTACTTTTTTAAATGCAATCAAAACAGTGGGGTCTGCATTTGCATTTCTCACAGTCCCTGTAAGATCCAACATCATAGCACTACTTTGAGTTGAGTGTGAAATGTAAACTATTGCTGAAAATGGATTGATACTTTATCACAAAATCTGCAATAAGTGGCTACAAGTGTTTCAATATTTCCTTTGTTTCTTCCAAACTGCGCTGTTGTGATGTTGCACATTTACACAGTTTTCAAATATCATGTGAATTTTCCAATTAGCCAGTTCACACTTCTGCTTCTGCACCATAACCAAGCAACCAGCAACAGCTCAAATATTCACACTAGTTCCTAGTACCCACAACCTATTAAATGGCATTCACAGCTCTTGCACAATACCTTTAAATCCAAATTAGCCTAGCATTTCGATTAAGAATCAGCAGTTTGAACGGTTCCTGATTTTAGGATTTAATTTCCCTTCCAATGAGACTAAAAAAAAGCAGTGGGCCAATGAATCTGGGTTAAAGAATGTGCACAAGGATGGACCAGCTGACTTTGAAATAGGATTTAGGTTGGTTCTGCAGGTGCACAAATTAGGCAGTGTCGACATTTGTGTCTGACAGACCGGCTTAGCACGCCGGGGCATAAAGAGGGCCGCGGGAAAAACAGACCACTTAGCTATGTTGACACCGACTCGAATGTAATCACATAATTGTGTTGCATTAATATTAGAGCAAGGTGCCATTTACAGTAGTGCCAGCCAGTGCCAGAAAGGCTTAGCAGCAATACTGAAAGGCACACGCACTCTTACACACAAACAACAACAGTGCGTTCCCTTCCTCACACCGACGCACAATGATTTCCTAATTCTGACAAACAATGGTTATTCCTAGGAACAGTGACTTAATAGAGAAAACCATGTCAGATAAAGATGTGTGTGAAAAGTTCTGTGTGGGAGAACATATATGGTACAAACAGTGTCAGAGGAAACTCAATTTCCACTGAGAGTCCTTCAAGGCAGCAGCACAGCTCCAATCTGGGCCTCGGCCAACGCACTCGGGAGTCCTGAGGTTACAAAATGGAGACGCAGTCAGACAAAAAAACCTTTTATTGGCTGTCCATCACACCTTCCACTCTCTCTGAATCTGATAGCCTTAATGGGCAGCCGTTTGTAACGAGCTGTCGGGGACAGAGGCCTAAAAATGCAGCTTAAATCCGGCCGGCCCCCAAAAAAAAAAAACCTGGGTAATGGATATGATTTGCATTTGCTTCCCAAGCTGCAATCTGTTCAAACATATCACGCTAACAAGTCCTTAAAAAGAGAGCGATGAAAAAGATGGGTCAACAATTTATGTTACAGTTATACACAAGAAACACACCAGGCTTGAAGTGTGAGTCACAGGATTCTCAGATGTCAGGTGAACTATGTGGTACATGAAGGAGGCTCCAGTGCTCTCCACGGTTAATGAGTAGCATACTGTACAATACATGGCTCATTTCCTCATCAGCCAGTCAAGAGAGGAAGAAAAATGTCCAAGCAGCACCAGAGGAACAGGTTACACACCAGTAAACCAACCCCATTAACCGGAGGGCCCTTTTCAGTTTGTAAAAGACCCATCAGACAGGATCCACGACTCCTTTCAACAACACAAACATCTCTTTGCTGCTTACACCCTGTGTATACAATACTGACAGAAACTGTGTTAAAGGAGCCAGGCTGTGATGCAGGATGAAAGGCTAAAAGCTTAATACAGACATCCAAATAAATCCAAGCAGACACATTTGCTTATCTTGCTTGACTTGAGCAGATTGGATGATAAGAAATGCTGCATTTGAAAGCAAAAGTAAAACTCAATGCCCCCCATATGTAATCAAATGTCAGCCTAAAGCCTCTTTATCTGGTGATCTAACTTTTATCTTTTTGGAGAAAGAGGTGTCACAAGTGTCAGGATGAAAAGAAGAGATTAAAGAGGCAAGTAGCCAGTCCCTGTCACCAGTATAGCTACAGTCAAAACACACTTTAGCAACAGGTCTCCTCGCCTGTCACATTAAACCAATGTTAGGATTACAATCTGATTTATGGTCTGCAGACAGAAGGAAAGCTCTCAATCAACGTCACACTGTGTGTATAGATTAGCGCAGTCGTGACTCAAAAGAAAGACTAATCTCAATTTTTAAACTGGCATCTACGAAACACTATTATAAGAAGCTTCAAAGTGACATTTTGAAGCTTTACGTCAGCTTTTACGTCGTTGACAAACCACACCGACTAATGAGTGACTTTACCGGTAAACAAGCAAGGAAGTTTTATCGACAACACTTTGAACACAATGTACACGACAGTTGCAAAAACGCATTTATAGTTAGATAGGAACGAAGTAATTTTGTTATAGTTTACCTTAAAAAACAAGTTACATGTCTCGGAGTTTCTTGAAGTTGCTAAGGTCGTTGTTTGTCAGCCTGCCTGCGGTGTCTCCAGTCAAACCTCTGGCTTGCAGATGTCAGCATACCCACATCCTCTCCTCCACTTTGGGCTTCTGACCTGGGGCAAAGCAGCCATGCTTACAATACTGGTTCCGGTAAGACTTTTCAAAATAAAAGAAGGAAACAAATCTTCAATCAGGAAAAACTTGTTTTTCTGGTAATTCAATAAATATAATGTGTTGGCCTATATGCAATAATAACACAGTAAAGTGTAAGCATGTGCTTTTTATAAAGGTAGAAAAAAGGTGTAAGTTTGTATCACAATGTCTCAGTATGATTTCATCGTGACACAGGAGTTCAACATATTCAAAAGATAGAATGAGATAAACCAAACGTATAATACAAATACAAATTAACATTAACAGCGATACAAATTTACAAAATTCACATATCACTGAAGTATCTAAACAATACACAATATGAAGAAAATACTGAATACATGTGAATACTCTACAATAAACAATTTCACTAGGCAACAGCAAATATACTACAGAAACAGAAACATATTGACATTGTAAATGAAGTAGCTAGTATAGAATACGTAGGCTACTATTTTGAGTGCTTAGGGTAGTTTATGCAATCTCGATCTTCCCAAACCTACTTGTTTAAAACGTAAAGAATGAAATGTATTTTGACTGGTGTATAGTGGTTTTGTTAACATTAGCTTATTACTTCCTCTTACTGGTTTCTCATACTAACTTTCACACACAAAAATAAACATACTTTATTGCTCCTTACTTCCGGTGTTGGTGGCATCGTCTCCAGTCAGCTTGATACAGCCTTCAATGCTAACCGCTGTTAGCTGTCGTCTGCTGCGATTTGCCTATGGGGATATATACAATTGCAATGTATAGAACTATATAGTCAGTAGTATTCTGTACCAGGTGGCCAGGGTGAAATATACAGGTAAGTAAGTTAAACGTGTAACCTGAACATTTATGTCCGAGTTGCTTTTCTACACTTAAAAAAGTTTTAAGTGTAGAAAAGCAGCAATAATTCAGAGTAATTAAGGATATATATAGGTGTATAACCACTTCAAAATAATTTACTTGAAAACAAGGGGTGTGTATGTGTGTGTGTGTGTGTGTGTGTGTGTGTGTGTGTGTGTGTGTGTGTGTGTGTGTGTGTGTGTGTGTGTGTGTGTGTGTGTGTGTGTGTGTGTGTGTGTGTGTGTGTGTGCGTGCGTGCGTGCGTGCGTGTGTGCGTGTGTACCCTGTGAAAAGCTCACCCTAAACTCTTAGGTTAACTTCATCCTCTAGGGGTGTCTGAACATATTACTTATGTAATTAAAATTACATTAAAAAGTTACATAAGCACACTGTCACATGTTCATGAACTGAACGACCTTTAGCCTGTATGTGAAGATAACATAAGGCTGCTGGATTCTATTATTAACTCAAAAAAAAGTAATAAACGTGTGCAATAAACACCCAAATGTAATGGAAACGTAATAATGTGTTAACTTAATTGTGTGCGCAAATTGCAACAAGTCAGCAAATAGGCATCAACTTTATCTGTCAAGCACAATCCTAAATGTTACAGAATATAAATCACTTTCACCGGGAGCAAAAGCTTTACCGGAGGAATTAAGTATTCGATAGATGATTTATGAGATACGTTAAATTAAACATAAGTCATTTGTTTTCTCTGTTTAGACTCCGGACTTGGATGCGGTGTAAGAGTTTCCAATTGTGTCGCTTTAATAATCTATTATTTAGGGAGTGTAGCTCCTTTCATCACATAGCTTTACTTTAGTTTAGGATGGATTTAACAAAATTGAAAGTCACAAAGTGTCTAAATCCTGCCTTGATGTTCACAAGAATGGTGAAAGGATCTATTCGTCCAATGCATGAATGGACAATGTGTCACACACACACACACACACACACACACACACACACACACACACACACACACACACACACACACACACACACACACACACACACACACACCCAAGCACACAAACAGACCTTCCCTCTGTGTGTTTGCCATTTTAAGCTTGGTTTGTTTTCCCATAGTCTAGGTCCTGCTCAGGCCAAACCACACTTGCCTAGAGTGTGCCGATCATGGTGCAGCCTGTTGTTAGGCCGACACCTGCACCTCTTGGTAATCTGCCAAAGTCTTTTATTCCTCCTTCTCTCTCCTTCTCCTTTCCTCGTCCTTTTCTTTCCCCAGTTGAAACCAATTGACATCTCCCTCTGTGAGGCTGATGTGCCCCCATCCGGACCTGAAAGGGGTCTCGTTTCCATGATAGGGATCTGGGGCTTTCACAGCGACAAGGGGGGCTCTTGTACAGGTCTTACATTTCAACCTTTCCCCGCATTCAAACTGTTAATTACTTTGCAACTTGCCCTGTTAGCTTGTCATAGCTACATTAGGGGAAATGCTCTTTAAATCAATTTCTAATCAAGTCATGTTTTACACTCTCCATTGTGAGGGAAAAAAGGATGTTTGCAGTTAAAAGGTTTTCTACTAACCTAAAACGTAAAAGGCTAAAGCTTAACCCAAGTGGATCAGTTCTCAAGTTATGAAAAGGTCCCTCTTTTTTCTTTAAAGGTTTTATTAAAATCCAAAGCAATTCCAGTGTTTTTGACCCTTTCTAAATAGGTAAAGAGGCTCTTGATTTGTTGGTCAGCGGTCAATTTAGCCTGTTGCTGTCCTTTATGATAATCTGCTGTTGGACTCGGCTCAGCAGCTGCAGAGTTTATGATTAAGATCTCTCTCATTTGATGGATGTGAAGAACATCAGAACCACATCAGTCAACAGTTGACCCGATACCAGAGGCAGTAAGATCAGAGGAAAACAGTTCAAGCAAAGAGCGCCATCTAGTGACTGCATGGAATACATCCTTTTGTAATTGCTTCTTACACAGTAGATAGAAATGCCTTTCCTCTTTAATGGGAAAAATCTGGACCAAGCTGGTTGCAGAAGTGAAAAAACACAAAGAGGTGGTCCTCTCAAATAGCACGGTGGTTAAATCCCTCTGCTCACAATATGGACGGAAACTGACCTGCTAACAGTCCTGAGTTCACTCCTGAGTCCCCACATATGCCGTCCCTTTCAATTCTACTGCAATATTATATAACGGATGAAATACTACAGTCAGGTGATCCCTACCCCCCTGTTTTTTAGTAGACAATAACTCAGGGTCCTCTTATCTATTTGGATGAACGGTCCATATCTTGAGCTGGAAAACACATTGATGAAGACCTTTGTGAGATGCTGGTGTCTGGTTGATAAAGTTGCGTTTCATTTGAGAAAATCATCTAACCTCTCAAATGAAAAACACAGAGCTCCATGCTAAGTTTGACAAAGGATATATAAGCTTCCCCACAACAGCACTGCACGGAATGTGTGTCTTCTCTACAATTCAATTACAGCTCTATTCACTTGTGAACTGACTTAACTGTTGGGCCAATGATTTCATTAACTGGTTGTCCTTTGTGCTTGATGTTCATTTACTGTGTTCGAGCAATAAATCATAGCAAGTAGAGGTCACTTTGTGGGACCAGGCTCCTTTAATTTAATGGAGATGGATTCTGGCCCACACCCTCACTTTGCTTATTAGCTCCCCATAGAGCGGGATACACAATGACCTTCAGCCTAAGGACTGCATGTGTTAGAAATGAGCCTGAACGTGAAGGTGCTTCTTTTATGACCTTGGTTCTGATATGAATGAATGACCTATTATTACAGTTATTGAACCATGTGTCCTTAAACTGATGGGTGTGTGTATCCATGCATCATTATGCGCACAATACTGGTTAATATTTTACGTTCTAACCCTCAGAGAGGTTGGCAAGTCTGCAGTCGGATTTGGAATACATTAGAGAGAGATAAGGAAAGACGGTCATTAGGAAAGAAAATGCTCTGGACAAACAAGGAAAAACACTTTTGAGCTTTATTCGTTACAAAGGACAGATAGATAAGGCACATCGTCCAGCTCAGATTATGTTTCACCTTGTAAGGAGAGCTATTCGTAAGACGTTCGGCACACCCCTTTTGATTCTGTGCCAGAGACTGCTGCTGTGTGTGAATGAGAGAGGGAGATTTCAATCAGTCTGAGCTTGTGGTGCTTTGTATTTACAGAATTTGGCTAAAGACCAATTGTGCTTACAGACAAATGTGCAATTTCTTTATCAAATGTGGAATTAATGACCAAATAATCAACACACAAAGCTAATTACCAGTAAACGACATAATTAGAAATTAATTATTTTACACTCAAACACTCAGCTAATCTGCTTCATCAGAGCTGTGGTTTGATCAGATTTGATTGACAGTGGCCTGGCAACATAAGCAAACATGACCAGACAACTGCGATCAAATTGCCTGATTCTGAGATAGGTTTTCCAACAAAATTAGAAACTGATGAATGCCTCGTAAAACATCACACACAGACATATCTGAATTGAAATAACCAAAATAAAGTTTCTTATGGAGGACCTCCCTTATAGTAAAAGGCAGATTGACAACAATATATTTATACTCTTTCTTTTATAGTTCTAAAACTCAGTGAATAAATAATCAGGTAATTTTGGCAACATGAATTACAAAAGAAGACAATTAAAGGTGGGGTCGGTAAATTTGAGAAACCGGCTCGAGATCGCTAGAATTTGAAAATACACAACCGGAGAAAATCGGCCACTTCCTCACAGAGCCCCTCCTCCAACACACACGAACGCGCACATGACCAATGAGGGCACGAGATAAGTTTGTGGAAGGCTGACAGGCAGGTAGGCCAGGTTGTACTTTTTACAGTATTACGGCTTCCACAGATGACATTTTTTTATGGATTTTTTGTCAAAGCACTTAAGATATTCATTGCTATCGGGATGTTAAGAGCATTCCATGGAATATAACAAAAAGTGTATCTCGAGCCGGTTTCTGAAACTTACCTACCCCACCTTTAAGTGAGGTAGGGTTCATTTGAAAGTGGAACTTTTATGTGCAAATAGGTGTTAAGATAAATCATGTAAACACACACAACTTTACATTTGAAGTAACTAGATGACCAAGCTCTGCTGCAGAGTTGAATCATTCTGGGATGTGCCTGCTAGCAGCAAACACTTAACAAGCTGTATTTCTTCTGTGTCTACTTCTGTTCTTCATTGTCACGGTTTGGTGTTTTTTGAGTGCTATTAGTTGTCTCTCATGACATAAAAGTGCAGTTTTAGCAGATATTCTGTGGCAAGTTATTTGCTAGCTTTGTAGGGTTGTCTTTAATACACTGAAGGCACGTGTCACATTCAGACCAGCACAAGTATAAACAACAACATAAGTGATGACTGAATCCATTTAGCTTCTGTTGTTGTAAGGGTATCTGCATGCTGGCTCACTGTCAAACTGTTGTGACTGTGCTTTCCAAAGCCAAGACTTCTTCTGCAAAATGGATTTACAGTTATTAAATAAATCACGATGGACTGTTATGAAAGCAGTGAAAAAAAGACCCACTTTAATACACTTTAGGTTGGCGAAGCTTTGATTTTCTTAATCTTCCCAGCTAGTAAGACTGGTGGGTGTTAATGTCAACTTAGCTTAATTTCCCTGCAAGCTAATTATACAAGGAGAGCCGGATCATTGTGTGTTATCCTATTAAGGATGCTTAATGTGCTTGTCTTTTTGTTGTACTGTGTATGTTGGACGACCGTTACACCATCCCAATGTGTTTATGCAGCTGAAGTGGACCCGGAGCAGAACGTGACATCAGCATTACACCGCGAGGGAGGAAGAGGAGAGAGGAGCAGGCGCAGGTTGGGCAGGGGCTCGTCGATGTGCCAGTCAGCCCACTCAGCAGTCAGTCCTCGCCAGCCAGGGGGCCCAATGGGAGTTTTTAAACACACACACACATGCTCGCACACACACATCCACCTCCTCACTTTTCTCCAATCCCTCAACCAGCACCAGACTCCCCAGGCCAGTCCCTCTGTTGTCGAGGCAACGCATCACATTCAGCCCAGTGAGCATCCAACTTGTTTGTTTCACTTCTGATTCACAATGGAAGGGGATGGGATGGAAAGAAAGAGACACAGAGAGAGAGAGGTGTGAGAGATTAAGGGTGTGACAGAAAATGGAGGAGAGGATGGTGGCATGAAATATGAAACGCTCCACCAGGATAGGCCAAAAGTTCTGAGTATGCAGAACGCCATGTCCGCCCCTTTGAAATGGGATCTGTTAAAAAAATGAGCACAACGGTCAAATTGGTCTAATTGGCTGCTTCACAAATGAGTGTGACAGCTGCTGATCATTTTTCCAGAGGGGGGGTTTTGTGATAAAGACTCTTTTCTATCTCCATTTCATTTGGGTATCAAAAAACCAGAAGGATGCGTAGACTGGAAGAGAGAGTTGTATATCAGACTCATTTGTATGGAAACAGTGTAATATTTGTAAGTAGAAGCAAAACGGATATCATCATAGGGTGTTATCACACAGCTGCCAAAGGTAAAAGTGCATGTCTAGACTTTAAATATAGATGGCATTTACTTAGCTTTCAAAGGAACTCCCACATCAGGCAATAAGTCTTTCATCTATTAGTGTTTATGTCAGTTCAAACTATTCACATCATAAGCAGGTGGAGCTGTGGAATGCAGTGTGATGAAGCTTGTATTTCACAGCTAGTTGGTAAATCAAATGCGTTGTGTCTGCAAGGTCAAACCAATCAGCCGTTAAGTGCATTGGAAGTAGAGATTTTCAATCATTGGGTAAACACAGAAACACAATTGCCTCCAACCAATCTATGAGCACTAGCACAAACAATGCACACACGTGGGTAAACAAACCACATCAGACACTGTATCCAGCGCTTTGAATCCCAGCCATGCAGCATGGGGACCCACTAATGAGGCCCCTCTAAGCGTAAGGGCCCCTTTGTCCCTCTCTGTTTGCTCCCGATAACACTGCTGGAGTCGTTTCTCAGCCACCCTTCACATTTATCAAAATCCCTGTGACAATATCATTGTTTTAGACCTGGTCCCTACACTAGTGCTTTCATGGCAGCAATGTCTCATCACCAGAGTCCTGCTTCCAAATAAGCAATTGCACCATAAAATGCACCTTTCTGTCCACCATTCATTAGGATGTTGGATGTACTGCCAACTAACTATTTAAATGTGGCTGGGGATAAACAAAACAAAAAAAGGTTTAAAATATCAATTGTTTCTTGTCAAAAAATGCAATGAAAAACCTTATTTCCCCCCCTCTTTTGAAACTTGAACACATTACATTCACATTTCGCTGATGAATTACCATCACTGTCAGGGGTAGAGCGGTCTCTGTTGAAACACATCACTCCAGGCTGTCGGGAAATGCAGCAGTTCATCACTTCAGCTTTGTCTTCTTGGCCCATTTGAAGGCTCTGGCCCTTTATGAAACACCCTCATAATTGTCCTCTCATCATTTCTGAGTGGATCTGACAGGGTGTCAACAATTACGCGCTCCCTGTCCCATCTGGTATCATTCCCCTCATTGAGTGTACATCCAAGCTCTTTTCTAAACAAAGCAGGGGTTGGTGCGTGTGCAAGAATGCTTGATTTGCATCCGCCCTGCAGGGAACCTCTTTACCCTTTAAAGTGTTGTGCAAATTCAGAATGAGTGAATAAACATGAGTGTGCCGCAGGGAGCTGAAAGGGAACACCTGTCACTGTCTGCAGCTTCCTGGCTGATTCCCTGAAGGTCACCTTGTGTCTGCAGGACCTGGGCGAGGGGACTGTCAGCTGATAACTCAACGCTGGACTACTCCCACTGAGGGCAGGGAGGGGACACTTATCATGACTGACCCCTCTGCTGTCAGCCGGAGGTTCAGTTCTCAGCTTTTCAAGCTCGTATCTCCCCCCCTGTCCTCTGTTTCTCCCCCCTGTCCTCTGTTTCTCCTCCCTGTCCTCTGTTTCTCCCCCCTGTCCTCTGTTTCTCCCCTCTGTCCTCTGTTTCTCCCCCCTGTCCTCGTTTTCTCCTCCCTGTCCTCTGTTTCTCCCCCCTGTCCTCTGTTTCTCCCCTCTGTCCTCTGTTTCTCCCCTCTGTCCTCTGTTTCTCCCCCCTGTCCTCTGTTTCTCCCCTGTGTCCTCTGTTTCTCCCCTCTGTCCTCTGTTTCTCCTCCCTGTCCTCTGTTTCTCCCCCCTGTCCTCTGTTTCTCCCCCCCCTGTCCTCTGTTTCTCCTCCCTGTCCTCTGTTTCTCCCCCTCTGTCCTCTGTTTCTCCCCCCTGTCCTCTGTTTCTCCCCTCTGTTTCTCCTTCTCCCCTCTGTCCTCTGTTTCTCCCCCCTGTCCTCTGTTTCTCCCCTCTGTCCTCTGTTTCTCCCCTCTGTCCTCTGTTTCTCCCCTCTGTTTCTCCTTCTCCCCTCTGTCCTCTGTTTCTCCCCCCTGTCCTCTGTTTCTCCCCTCTGTCCTCTGTTTCTCCCCCCTATCCTCTGTTTCTTCCCCCTGTCCTCTGTTTCTCCCCCTCTGTCCTCTGTTTCTTCCCCCTGTCCTCTGTTTCTTCCCCCTGTCCTCTGTTTCTCCCCCTCTGTCCTCTGTTTCTCCCCCCTGTTCTCTGTTTCTCCCCCCTGTCCTCTGTTTCTCCACCTCTGTCCTCTGTTTCTCCCTCCCTCCCTCTGCATCTCACAGGAACTGTTCATCTATTTGTTTTCACTTAGCAGGGATTGAGTCTTTTTAGCACATCTTTTTATCCTCCCATGCCTTTCTCTCTCATTTCATCTCTGTCCTCTTTTCTGTTTCCCACGTTTTCAAATGACTTTTGCCTCTTTCGGTCTTTTGTGTTTTGTTCTCTACCATTTGTTCTTCCTCCATGACTCTCCCTGCCTGTCTCCGCATGATAACTCTCCATCCGTCTGTTTATAAGTTTGGCTCTAAGATTGAAAGGCTTTCCTTTCTCCGTCTGTCTCTGTATCCGTCTGTCTATCTTTAGACACCCACTCCCCCCACCCTGCTCACCATGAGCCCTTGAGCTGGAACAGCAGAGCTCCTGGGAGCTGACATGGAGACGGTGGTCAGCCAATCCAACACTGGAGATGAGGAAACGTTTTTTTCCCTGATCCAGTTTCTTCCCATCAATGGAGGCCATTTTGCTGTGAGCATAAAATATAAAAGAGGTTGGATTTCTATTTACTCTTCATAAAATGCTTCAGCTCGGAGAATTAGGTTCAACTCTATTTTCACCGCACAGATAAATCCCCTTAAAAAAAGCAGCGTGATTTTTAATCCGTTCCTCATAACTCATAGAATAGAATCGATGTTGTCCCAGGTGTCAATGGCATATGGAATTTCATTAAGATCAAATCCCCTAAACTACAAGCCATCAGCCCAGTGAGGCTTAGCATATGTTGATGTTTGCATTATCAAAGTCACACTTCAGCAGCTTAAAAGTGATTCCAGAGGCATCACGAAACGTCTGACTGCTCGGTGGGTTTTACAGGAAATCTGTGATCGAAATCCCTCCAGCAACTCAATGAACCTCTCAAAGGCATCTCCCAGTGCAAGGAAGGACTCGCACACACGTGCCGACACGCACATACAACCACAAACTGACATGCAGACGCAGTAAGTGCACGAGGGGGATTCATTTGTGCAATATTTAAGAGGACATTTGAAGAAACCATATCCCTATCACACCGATGAAGGTGGATCATGTAAGGTTGCAAGTCATCATTTGGTAACTCCAGTTTAACAAACATGCACTGCAGTTTGTGTTGGAATATGTATGACCTTTCTCTTGGCATATCAATGCACATGAAGCCTTGTGATGATTTTGCGGTCTTTAAAGTAATCTCTCACTGCTTTGAAAGTTCACATCAAAGTATGCCGAGTGCTTTAAAGCTGACAAACCTCATATGCCCTCCGAATGAACTCTTACATTTTTTACAGTTCTCTTTAAGTTACTATCCGTCAAATTATGTTTGCTCTGCTTCAGGTAAACAGACACAATGGAAAACAGCTTGAACACAAAGAGAACAAATAACAGAAACAGTGAGGAGAGGGAACATCCTGTATCTGAACTACTGAAACAGCCTTAGTATCCTCCATGGTCAGACTACCAAACTTTATTCAGACCTTTTTTTGCTGAACAGTTGGGCAAAGTTTTTTTCTGTTGACTGATGTGTCACTCACCTTGTCTGAAATTCAGTGAGAAGTGGCAGCTGTCTCTCTAGAGTTGACTGTTGCTTGGTTTTAATAAATCATAGGCTCTCTCCCTCGCGTCTCTAGCTTCTTCCCGTATCTTATCCTGATGGCTTTCCCTCCACGCACTCTCTATCTCTGTTCTCTTTCTCTCCCTTTACTTTTCCCTTGGTCTGTCTTCATCTCTGCCATGGCTGCCAATCTCTTTGTCCCTCTTCTACCATTTCCAACTCCCCCGCTTTAATACTCAGCTTCCTCTTCCCTATCTTTCCGGTCTCTCTTTAGAAGCTCTCATCATTGCTAAGTTGCTCGAAAAGAGCCACTTCTTCTGTCATCTCCTCCAGGAGTGCTGGTACATTTAGCTTGTTCTAAAAACTCAGAGCCTTTTTTTATGAAGTCACACTGTAAAATATTACCATGATTTCACAATATTTAGCTGTAATATTTTACAATAAATTACTGTTTTACCACTTTACAGTCTTTACCTGTAATGTTCACAATATAATACTGTAATTTTGAATTTCACAGTGAAATCAATGCAGGCACAGTTCATTACTGTGAATGTACAGGATCAATGATTACCAGGAACATGTTACTGTATTATTTCACAGTAAAATGCTGTATTCAGACCATCCTCTGTGATAACACAACAAATTAAGTGATTTTCTTGCTTTTATCTTGCTTGGCTTTAAATAAAAAAAAAACTTTAAATGTATTTCTTTGGTGCAAGTTTTACTTTACCGCTGCATGTGCCTTAAAATAAACTATGCAACATATAAATCTATGTAAAATTGAAATTGTTGTCTTGGCTTATTGTTTTCAGGTGCTTGGGCATTAACCCTGAGACGGGCTCGAAAGCCAAACAGAGGCATGGCAATTTAAACCCCCATGTCAGCACATTCTTCAGAAAATTGTTGACTTCGAGTGGATGTCTGTGTAGACATGTGCTCCCCTCCTTGTTTTATTTTCTGTCTCCCTACTGCCCAGGTGCACCTGGTCTGCCCCTGGCTCCGCCTCTGCCCAGGTGCACCTGGTCTGCCCCTGGCTCCGCCTCTGCCCAGGTGCACCTGAGAGGCTTCTCAATACTCAAATTTCCCCTCCTCGACTCCTCGGTCCTCCGGTAGTGACCCGGAAATGAATTTCAGCGCGCCATTTTGAAGGACGTCTCATTTCTCTAAATGCACACCGAGGATCGAGCGTCGAGGAGGCTCTCTGGAGGAGCTATAACCGAGGATACACTGATGGTTCCTCCACGGCTCCTCCGCGGATGCATTTCCGGGAACGGTGGAGGCGTGACACACGGCCGGACTTATCTCAGCCAATGACAGCTCTGCATGCATCCCCTGGATATTATTTTAGAAACTGCTCTCATCGCAACGCGATGTTTACAGTGAGAACAGCTGTGAGGTCCTGCAGAAAGCAGAGCAGTGTGTAAAATAAATATCACTCAGTATAACAGACCTACTCTCTTTATTTGCTTTAGTTTAGTAGATATATACAAACAAAGAGTCGATATTTTTCTAAGAACATTTAGTGCTTCACATACTAAAATACACAACGGCTGTAGCCTGATTATGCTTTAGGAGCTTAGGTGTGTATGGTACAGTGTGTGTGTGTGTGTGTGTGTGTGTGTGTGTGTGTGTGTGTGTGTGTGTGTGTGTGTGTGTGTGTGTGTGTGTGTGTGTGTGTGTGTGTGTGTGTGTGTGTGTGTGTGTGTGTGTGTGTGTGTGTGTGTGTGTGTGTGTGTGTGTGTGTGTGTGTGTGTGGTACAGTGTGTAGGTATGTCCTGTACAGTGTGTAGGTGTGTGTGTGGTACAGTGTGTGCGCAGATGCGGCGGACAGACAGGTCTCAGTTGGTTTGGTGTCCTCTGCTTACTTTTAATACTTGCAAATACAACTTTTGGCCCGTAATTTCAATTCCCCATTTCAGCGACCAGAGAGAGAGGGGGGGGGGGGGGGGATATATCCAGTCTCTGATTGTGTTACGTTATTATGAGAGTGCTCTCATACTTTAAATTGCATATATTTATATAAATATATTTGTGTGTGTGTGTCCGCATCTGTAGCCTGTTATTGTCTCATTATACCGCACTCTCAATGAATTCAAGGTAAATATGTGGGGGAACAATGTTCAGCTGATCTAACAGAGATTATAAAATATGACAAAACACTCGACAGCTGATGCAGCTGTTGCCACGTAATAATGAACGGACGTCGCTTTAATATGACCGCTCAGAGGAGAGGAGTTCTCATTTCTTTAAACGTCTGCTGCTTCCCCTCCTCTTTCCCCGGTTCCCCTCCTCGGTCCTCCGCTCGCATCTCCTGTGGGCGGGACTAAGTCTCGAGGAGGGGAGTCGAGGAGGGGAGTCGAGGAGGGGAAATTTGAGTATTGAGAAGCCTCTCTGGTCTGCCCCTGTCTCCGCCTCTGCCGAGATGTTCCAAATTCCACTCAGCCGTGTATATATAAAGAGAAGCTGGAGGAGAAGGATGTCTCGCCTATCCTAACGCCGGGAGACACTCCCCTTACCTCTTTGCCATTTTGAGCTGTAGGCCATATTTTTGCAGATGTGTTTATGTTTAGCCTGGAGGACCTGGTAGTCCAGTTTTCGCGGCTTTATTTTGTTTCCCATAGGGTTTATATTTGATTTCTGGTTAGGGGAAGGAGCTCTGGGTCCTACGGCCCAGGGTGTGGCTGGCTCGGGTTCCCTCCTTCTGTTTGTTCCTTTTGGCCAGTCCTCCTCCTGACCTCTTTAGGTTTCCCGTTTCGCTTGTGTGAGCGGCTGATTATCAATAAATGCTCGTTACCAAGTACCGGTTATTGCGTGTATTCTTTCATGTTGCGGGTCTCAGCACGAGCAACAACCGCAGAATAGAGGTTGGGGCCGTAACATGTCCAAGACACTGTGAAATGTACTTTGCACTTCAATGGAGTAATACAAAGTTAAAATGGGCATTTTCTTTGTTTTTCTTTGTTGATTGAGCTGATTGAATTGTGTAGTTAGTTTTATGTAGTAAAATTCCAGTGAACTAGTCAGATTTACAATATAATATTGTATTATTTAAATTTTTTATATTTACAGTAAATTACTGGCTAATGTGTTGCATTACTTCTACAGTAATGGTGTGAAAATAGAGGTAATTACTGTAATTGATGTACAGCAAGGTACCATAATACCACAGCTCTGTACTGCTATATCACAGTAATTCCATGGGCATGGCAACTGTAAAGTCACAGTATTTAGTTGTCCTTTTATTCTAATTTACTGTAAAATATCTACAGCAATTTACTGTAAAATATCTACAGTAAATTACTGTGAAATCCATGCAACTAGTAGCCAGTAATTTACTGTAATTTTACAGCCAAACATTTTACAGTGCAGGTACTGAGGGTTTCTCACTTTTTTAGGCGATGGCAGAGGAAAGGTAAATGAAAATGACTTTGCTCATGCACTCTCTGACATTTCTTCAATAGGTTTTCTCTCCTCTTTTTGCCCATATGCTTCCAGTCTCTCCACCTTTGGCTATCTCACCCCTAACGTATTATATGTGAGTGTGAATAGATATATTGTGACTTGAATAGACTGAGGATTTGATAAGGCTGCCATATGCTGCTCATAAATGATGGATATTGGAAATCCTTCATCACAGAGATCAGGCCTGACTTTATGAGTCCTTGGCGTCCTCTCTTTGTCTATGACTACAATTACAGTAAAATGCTGTCAACAATTCAATGTGCTATTCCTCTGTCTACCTGCACTCCAGCATGAATGACTGCACTTAAATGATATTATAAACCCAGATGTGACCCGTAAGTATAACTTTTTTCCTTTTTAGCTATGCCTTTCTAATTTTAAGTTTCTCTTTTTTAGAGCACAACACCAACACTATATTTCATATATGTCATTATCAAACAAATGTCAGTCTAACCTGGTGGGGTGCCCGGGGGTGCCTGCCATGTCATGCGCTCGCTCATCCAAATATAACACATTGTGATGAGACACCTGTTACACGAAGACTTCCTCCCACTCCCGACCCTGTCTTCAGTCTCTCTCTTCAACCCCCCCAGCTGTGAGCTGAAAATGCCTTCATTTAATATTGTGGCATTACCATACCAACTAGGCCATGAGGGTGGAGTTAGCGCTGCAGTAGCAAAGGGGATAACTCTCTCTCTCGATATGTAACTGCCGATTGCAGACACAAAGTGCACTGGTGTGGAGAACTATGCGGCACAGAAAATTCTTGTTAAGACCCAGCAATCTGTTAGATCTCAGACAGATCTGTCCTCTATGTGCAGGGTGCACATGTTTCGTTTAGATATTTAGAGCAGCGAAAGGAATATGAAAATATAACAACAGGAAAAACTCACTGTCTAATAGTCTATTTAAAGAATTACAGTGAACGATACCTCCGCGACCCGACCACAGATAAGCGGGAGAAGATGGATGGACAGTGAACAATTTGGAAGGATGTATTGGCGGAAATGCAATATTATATTAATGAATATGTTTTAGTAGCGTTTAATCAACTGAAAAAAATAATGATTGTGTTTTTGTTAGTTTTGGAGCCCACCGTGTTTAACTGTCGTAGTCCAGTGGAGAATATATGAAGTCATTGCTTCTTGCCAAGAAATAGTCCAGCACATCTATTGAAAACAAGTGTTTGTTTTTACACACTGTTTTATTTTACTTTTTATTTTCCATGTTCATTAGTTAGCTTGGTAGGAAGACTTTGAGTGAGTAAGGCTAGCTATTTGCCTGCATTCTTTATGCTAAGCTAACCAGCTTCAGACTTGAGCTTCATTATCAGCTTACAGACATGAGGGTGTTATCAATCTTGTGATTTAAGGAAAGAAAACACAAGTATTTGAAATAATGTCAAATCATTACTTTAAGTCTTAAACCAAAAAAGCACCCTAATATATTTTGCAGGCAAAATATAAATTGTACATGCAGACCAAGAGGAAACTCTAATCTAAAAGAAAGTTACCCTGAAGAGATTTTGCAATCTCTCTGAGGACATAAAAAGATGAACACTCATCATAACATAACTTTAAGTCTACCTTAAAGATTGAAAACAGCAAGAACCCGCGCCCGCTGGAGCGTTCTAGTAAATATGTCATCTCCCCTGCTTCACTGTCCTCCTCTTTCCTGTTTTTATTGAAATGAGATTAAAAAGTCAAAGGCTATCTCTCTTTCACGCTCCGACCTCTTTCTCGATGCTGTCCGTTTGTAACCCGGGGCGAAGAAGAGGAAACATATAAAAGGGATCAGACAGCCCTGGTGCCTCTGTAGCACCTGCCTGCCTCACCCAGAGGTACATCACTGCTGATCTTGTCACGAGCCATTGCATCACGATGAAGTTTTCTCCCTGGGAAAGTCAGGAGTCTTGCTTCATTTGCTGCGAGTCAAGGCTCATTAAAAAGCTATATTGCTTGCCTTGTGTTTATGGTTTGGAAAGAATAATAATCCTCGACGGTGCTAATTTTCCTTGAATGCCACACTGCGAATGTCACAGCGAAGTTATTCTCTTTGGTCTGCATCTATATCTAAGATAAGACATGACCTGAGGCAAGTATTGAATTTCAACTAGAAGAACTGAGCAAACCTAATTATAGTCCAAAACAAAGCATCCTTGAATCCCACTGATGGCATGACAAATGAGAACACAAGAGTAACATTTTGCTTTGAAGTGCTTTATTTTCTAACTGTAAGACAAAATATGTTGATTTGGAAAATTACACTTTCCAGTGATATGGGAACAAGCGCTGTAGAGTGAGGAGCAGGGTCTGCAGTCGGGATCTATCTGTTGTGGGAGCTCAGTCCATCAGCGGTGTGAAGAGAAGCAGAGAGGCGAGACCACTGGCTGCAACACAAGACACGAGCGGGGAGGACAAGCGGGACCCATGTCCTGTGTTGCAGCCCCTGGCCCAGCCGACAGGTCACCTTCAGCTCAGGACGGCGACAGCTGATCCACTGTGAAGAGGAAGGAAACAGAGAAGGGAGAGGAAGGAAATGAGGGGGAGAGGGAGATAGTCAATTACAATAGATGATTGTGTGAGAGACAGAGGGAGGCGACGTGAGAATATGAGAGGGAAAAAGTGACAGAATTTGAGGGAACAGAGAATGAGACTGGAGCGGAGGGGGAAATGAACGAGAAGGATACTAATTGAGAGCGCCAAAGGGCTGATGCACCTCCAAAAACACCACATTCATCACCTGGCCAATGAGAGTTGCCTTTCTCACTGAAGAGGGGGTTGGCCTTCCAAGCTTCATCTCTTAAGCACCTTGTTCTACAACCAGAGAAAAAGGCTTACGCCCAAATTGCCTGACTCGAAGGTTAATGACTTTTAGTGCCACTGATTCACTGAAAAAGATGCCTCTAAAAATGTCCATATGTTAAAGCCCTGTGGCAGATTGGGTGTGTGTCATTGGGATTAAATGTAATCATTATCGTGGTTGTGCATTGTATATTGAAAATAAATCAGATCTGCTGCGTGATTTTGGCGTAAAAATCTGAAATGTGTGCAAGCAAAATGATGTTTATGCTATCTATAGGTCTCATAGCGAAGCAGTTTGTCATCAAAGAGGGAGAAGGCATGCAATCAATTTCCAAACCAGCCCCAAGTTATTCTCTCTCCCTTTCTTCTCGTATCTCTTGCGGAGTCTGCCGTGTAACTGGCATTGAAAGGTCATAGCCGAGTGAACTCAAAGCTGGTTGTACCACAAACAAAGAAAGGTCTGAAAATGCCATGGTTTCACTGGCATGATATCTGCAGATGGAACATCAACAGGCAAAATAACAAAGCATAATCAAACACCCTTTTTTCTGTGACATTCAAACCAAATGTTTCACAGTGGTATATTCTCCGCTAGGATTTGATCCAATCCCCCAATCCCTTTAGAGATTCTTACATCAGCCTCACTTTAAATCAGACTTTTGTGATGCAGTATGGCAATTGCATGAAAATCTTTCTCTCGCCTAGTTCCTTGTATGAAAATGAGTTCAACCTAGATTTGAAACTGCAGGGATATGAACTCAGAGGACAGATGAAAGGAGCTGCAAGGACGAAAGCAAGCAAAACATTAAATAGAGGAGAACCACGGGCAAAATTCAATTCTCTTAACCCTTTCTGCTATTCTTAACACAAACCTTAGAAAAAGAGAATATTCGGAGATTGAGTCCGAGTGAAGTCAGGTAACAATGTCTGATAGAACTGCACAGATATGTTATCAGAGAGGAGAGATAAAGGCTGCCTAACACTTGGGAATGATGCTTTTGAAGTTTGCTCTCAGGAAAAGCTGATCTCCTACATCAAGTGCATGAGGCAGTACGAGGCATTGGCTTTTTTTTAATAATGGAAGTCGCAGTGTACCTCTCCCTCCATATAGGACATTAGACAAAAAACATAGACTAATAATGGATGGCATACTACTGGAAACTGCTCAAGGCCACTTGGCTGTGGTGACAATGAGGCCACCCAGATTGTACATTCAATCGTTTACGTTAATTGCCTTTCATTACCGTGGCAACAATGAGTTTCTGACAGGACTGAAATGACTTTGCCAGACGAATATTGCAGCAGACACAGTTTGCAATTAACTGGACTTGTAATTGAAGTACTGCCACTGAGTATTAGGGCCTAATAATTCACTATAATCTGGACAATGATCACAGAGACTGTAAGGGATATGTGCCGTGTCCCTTACAGTCGAATCATTAAAAATGTTCCTTCGCTTTTCAGAAACTCACACAATGGACGACTCAACAATGGTACGTTGTGCCAGCAGCTACAATGGTGTGGCTTCTCTAATCAGTTTGTGATATGGAGGAAGATTTCAGTTTGCTGGAACAGAAGTAGAAAAAAGGGTTTAGGGAAAGACCTACAAGGAAATTGTATGAGGAAACATATTTGACTATCCATAATTGAAAAGTGATGACTATAAAAGTTTGCATAAATGAATTTGCATGAAGATCCTTTTACATGAAATGTGTCTGTAAATGTGAGGTTGCTTGGCCTTTCAGATAGGCTCTGCTTTAATCAGTTTGCTGTCTGGGATTAAAGAGGGAAAAGAAAATAGTTTTCTGGCAGCCACTGGGTGTGAGGCTCTGTGCTCGTTCATTCTCTCTGGAAGCAAGGCCGCAGGGAGCTAATAAACAAACAGCCACCATAACTTTAACACCATAGTTTTAGACATAACTCTTCGTTTTAAAGCCTGACATCCAACCGTCAAATTTTAACGAGGACTTTAAATGACAACCATTGTATAAATCACATCAACGGGCCAAACATTCAGCTTAACCTGAGGTTTGCTATCTGTCGAACACAGAGGTTCTCCCATCATACCTTTACAAAACTAATGTGCAAAGAGGCTTACTAACGTCTTACCATGACATCGTATACTCTGTAAAGCTTTTGAATGCTTTTCAGGTCTTTGAACACCAACCCTCTATCATTTTATTATGAAAAAGGAAGACGGCTTTACTATTCCTCGCTATTCCTCTCTTTGTTATTCTCCACGGATACACAACCTTTTACAAAGACCTAGCTGGTCCCTCCACTGGGTCCCTTCCCTTGTGAAAGAGCCACTGTTCTCTGGGGTTCTGGATGCTTGGATCGCCCTGGTCCAAAAAAACACTGTTTGTAGAACCAACATCTTTGTTCTCTTTAACATGATTATGCATGGTGTAGAAAAGCCGTCTGTCCTCACAGCTCTGCTTTCCGGGCCATCACATAGGAATGTACACACTGCCTTTTTGAGAGACACACATCCTTTCATTGCTTTACAATCAACTTTGATACTGAGATATTTAAGGAATTATTCTCTGAAGTACAGAAAAGGAGAATAAGCTATACAACAAGGTTGAACCAGATCACCTCCTTTTGAGTTTTCACATGCTCTTCTATCAGGAAGTACAGTAACCGCAGAAAGGTTCCGCTGAAAATAGCACAAGAGAATAATGAAGTCTCTGGGCCTGTACATGCGTAGTTTCCAGTAACAGTTGAGTGACTCAGCCGTGGAGTTGTAATCACTTGTCAAATGCTGAATATTAAATCCTATTTATCTTACAGAACTACTGATTGGGAATTAAGCCGAATGTGAAGTCATCGAGTTAATGTTAGTGATGTGTGTTCACTCCCAATGAAGCGAGACAACTTCCGACCAGCACGCAGATACAAGTCCTATGAGTAAGCGATGCTGTGACCTTGGATTTCTCTCTCTCTCTGTGTTCCTGCATCAGACCATTCATTCCCACTTCATCAATGGCTGGGATGAATGCATCACAAGCAGGGGGGTTTAAAAAGTGCTTATGCTCTAAATGATGCATTAATATGACAATTGCTTCCATAGCTAAGAAGCATGTCTGCAATACAAACCCACACGTAGAGGAGCATTAAACTCTGCACTGATTTTAATTGCACAATCTGCGCTAAGAATTTGAAAGAATGCTTCAATTGCACACACACACACACAATTACAGGGCACTGTGCCTTTTCTCCCAAGCTTTCTCAGCCCTATTGGAGTTTATGTTGCGTTTCAGAAGTGATAGCTGGCTCCATCGGCTTTTCCCTGCAGGTGCTGACAGGACACTTTGGGAGGTGTCTGCCTCCATAGGTGAAAGCCGAGTCCTGTTGGCACCAGACCTGTCTCACCACAGCACAATGGAGACGCGTTTGGTTCCAAAGGTCTCAATAAGTGGTGCATAAATACATTTAGGGATGCAATATTGGGTTCCCCTGGTAAAACTGATTCCAAAAATTCCGCCCATGGACTCAAGTGCAAAACAAAACCATTAAATATCTAATGTGTGGTATCTCGGGCAGCCTTCAAATATTTACTAACACTATAATAGCGCCTGATAATGATTGAACTCAGGGTTAGGAAAATTGGGTTCATTTATAACAGTGCAGAATAGCTTAGAAGTATTCTTTGATCATGCATTTTCATAATATTATCACACAACATTCATTTATTCCAATTTACTGTGAGTGAATAATAGTCAGCCTACCTTTCCATCACCTCTTTTTCATGTCAGCAGCACGCAGCAGAGATGGGAATGTGGTCGCACTTTGCGCACAATATAAACCTCGGTTTCTCTGTCTGCCTGACGGTCTGTCTGTCTGTCAGTCAGTCAGTCAGTACCTCCCTCCCTGTTAATCGCAAATCAATTTAGTCCTGAAGTGAGGGAAAATCCGTTTATCCGCGAACTACACATGCAAGGAGCTGCACCGCTTGACTGTTTCAATCGAGAAAGCGCCTGCCTGACAGCGCCTGATAAAGTGGAGATTTACTCGCGGACAAAGTGAGAAGCAATCCCTTCAGTTTACTCCATCAGTGATTGTGCGCTCTCTGGCCCGATGATTTAATATATCTCCAGTTTCTGGTGGCACGCCCCCCCCCCCCCCGCCCCCCCCCCACCGAAATCTTTCTCCCCATAAACTGACACACGCGCGCAAAAAAACAAGCATTATAACATACAAAGAACAACATTTTAAGTATGCTCCACAGCAGCAACATGTGATATATAACATATTGTTGTAGCCTTATTACACAATTATGGATGCAAATCATACATATAAATAATCATACAATCATAATAAAAGAGAAATATACTGTAGGCTACTGCACAGATTACCTGGATATTGCACTTAAGTATGAAGTTCCAAAATATGAGGATGGAAATTCAGTTTTAACAATGGAAATGATTGCGTCAGAGCAGAGGCTATTTCTGTTTTAACTCAGGTTCACATGGGACATTGATAGCTCATAAGGGATTATGGTACCACATCATTGCCTCCCTAAAACTAAAATGGCTGCATTTCTCGTAAATGACTACGATTAACCAACCTACTGCAGTCAGAGTGGATATTCCGGGAAAAGATGTGCTTAAAACGCACAGCTCCGGAGATCAGTCCATGGGCACCTTGAGACGAGCCGAGCAGGAGTGTGTGTTTGTAGTGCGTGTTTAGTGCGTGTTTGTAGTGCTGAACGATATCCCCTCTCGTGTATAGAACAAACCTCTGTTATGTCTCTGTATCGCAGGTGTCTGTCTGACCGGGCTGCTTCATTTGGTATCAGCCCCCCAGAGGGTGCATCGATGCGCACTCAGTGAGCTCACCCTCCCTGCTGCTGCTGCTGCTGCTGCTGCTGCAGGGAGGCTGGAGATATACAATTTCACATTGTCGCTCTTTTTTCCCTGACCTTAGAATTCCTTGATGCAATAATTCCACTACATAGCAGGAGTTTTGTAGACTCGAGCGATACATAACCTTCTGGCACAGTCTTTGTGTTCTTGAACCCAATAAACCTGGTTTGTTAATGCGCAGGACACAGCAATATTGATGTAAATACAGCCCGTAATGTTGTCAGACATTAGCAATTCTTACTCTCCCAGTATACAAGAAATGATGACATCAATAAAGAGGAAGGTTGCAGCAAATTAATAACCGAATTACCTAATGTATCTCTGAAATGCTGTCATAAGTTAGTGTCTGACTTTTAACTTTAGGAAACGTTACTGCCTCCAAACTGTTATTAACCTAATTTGTGATTTCCTACCTGAACCTTACGTGCTTTGAAAGTGATCTTAAATAAGATAAAATTACAATATCAATAAAAACTACCATGATATAATTACATTTTTAAATAACTACTTTTGGTGTATTTGCTTTTACCTTGTTTAACCAATAGCCCAAAGAGCATGATATATTACATTATGCTACCTAAACGAACAAAACAGTCGCCCCGCAGTGTACCTCTTGTTTGACTCAATCTCCCACAATGCACCACGAGCAACGTCACAGTCTTGCGACCCAACGTGGATTTACAGCAAAAGGTTTATCGAGATTCAAACGGACACATTTTTAACACGTATTGACCACTGCAGCTCCACTAGAGAGTGCGTGAATGTTTTGTTATCCTCTATTCTCACCTCAGTGGTCACTTGAACGTTTTTCAGAAGACGTTTTAACCTATGGTTTTAACACGTTGTTAGTGTCGCTCCAGTTCTCCACGAGCCACTTCAGCACCCTGCATTCAAATGAAGTTTCATCAAGAAGGAAACACATTGGACTTCCTGTTGGACGCTTCCTTGTTGTATAAAGAAACATGCCCGGAGCTATCACGGTTCTTACTGTAAGAAACATTGTTTAAAATCCTACATTAATTTCACTTTCACAGGTGCTGCTTTCTGTCGTGTATTGTTGTAATGGCAGCATGTAGCCGCTAGGTAGAGGAGCCGAGCAGTGTTAGCGGTGGAGCTCCTGCCTGTAACTGTTTATATGGACTGCTGGAAACAGTAGACTGATATGTTTAATTTGACTAACATTAGTTTATCCCAGAGTGGTGTCTTTATACTTTCTATACTTTATCCTATTTTAATTCTGTAAATGCTAATAGAAAGAGCCAGTGGGAAAAATAAATGCTCTGATTTAACATTTAACTTTAGATTTCTTACCCTTTTAACTAGAATGTTCCTTTCCTGTTCACTCAGCATATATGGGAGTTAACGCTGAAATAGAAGAACCTTTCTCTAGTTACACACAGTATATTGTGATAATTCATTTTATAGACACTCAAAAATTGAATAAAGATAGGTTTAACAAAATCACACACAGGCTTTTCTTATATTGTAATTGATCATATGTTCTTGGTTTACTAGCATATATTAATGACTGTAACAGACCATCAACAGTATTAGAAAGCATATGTAACATATTTATTTGATACCTAGTGTTACACTATGTTTCAAGAGACCTGTCAATCAATTAAAGTGTAATAGCATTGCTCTTTTAACCCTTAACCACTGAAAAGCTTATTATGTACAGTTGTTTGAGAACTAGCTTTTTCACCTTTTACATTTTAAATTTGAATATGGCTAGGTGATGTGTCACTCACATGCATATCACTCCTTTTGAAGACTTGCCCATATGAGGATAGGCAACATCCACTTTGCTGTTGGATCATTAGTGACTGATGAACATTCACAGCTTGGTGTACAGTCTTTTTCCACCTCCACATTAAGTCTGAGTAATATTTGGCTGTTGCTTGATTACTGACTTTTTTCTTTGATGATGCCACATATTATTGTTGTTATATAAAATTATCTTCTTATTGTGAAGCATTGCTGTTTGTTTAGTTCCAGTGGCTATTCCCATTATACGATACCATATACTTTATTGTCCCCGTAAGGACATTTGTTCTGGACTCCGTCCTGCAGTTCCGCATACATGTACATATAGAAACATACTAAACACTAAAATACATACACATACTTTCTTTAGCAGCGGCACCATGATCCTCTCAAAACATTTCATGACAATGGATGTCAATGCAACAGGCCTAACATCATTGTTTACCTTTGGACAAGGTTTTTTGGGAACAGGTGTTATTATTGATGTTTTCCAGAGGGTGGGGATGCTGCAGATCAACAGATTTTTGAAATATGGGACACCATGCTGATGTCAGTTCTTTTGCAAATGTTTTGGGGAGGCATGCAGAGATGCCACCTGACCCTGTGGCCTTCTTAGTACAGGTGTGTGATCGGACCTTTAAATGGTCAATCAGCACCCTTTCGTCCTGGTCAGTAGCAGAGATTGTCTCTAAGATGTCTGTACATTCAGAGGAGAAGTCCTGGGTTTCAGATCTCGTGTAAAAGTTATTCAGTTCATTTGCTTTTTGCAGGTCATCAGAGGTACAGAGAGTTTTTGTAGCTGGAGTCATATTTGTGATTGCCTTCATAGTGTCCCAAAGTTCCTTGGAGTTCATTTTAGAAAAGTTATGTTCCTTATGTCTCCTTCTAGCTTCTCTGAGCATGTGATTAAGCTCCTTTTGCACACATTTCAGTTTCATCCCGGTTTTTAAAAGATATATTTTTGCGATTGATTATACGAGCTGGTTGTGCCCAGTGGCTCATGTGCAGTTGAATGGCCTGGGGGATTTTGTGCAGCATGTGTGAGCTATTGCAACTGATGAATTCAATTTAAACGTACTCTTATTAAATCATGTGTATTTTCACAGTGAGTTATATTTCATTGGTGAGGTCACAGCACCTTCCTAACAAGATTAAACATGTGAACAAAAGTGCTGCAAGCAAAGACACTTCCTCTTATCATCGGGTAGGAGAGCAAACAGAACCTCGCCTCTTCTCTTTCATCTTTTACAAGGTTGCCACAAGGTCTCATACAAGTCTTTCCCAACTGCCTTTATCTAATACGCCTCTGGTAGTCAAGTCTTTTCATCCTTATTAGAATAAAACAAAAATAATTGATGCCGGTTCTTAAACTCCGCCATCATTCACGGTTCATTGCTTCAATTTGTTTCTTTGCCAAAGTGTATGTCTCTGATGGCGTATCCCACACATTGGTGATTATCTTATTGTGAGGAAAGTCAAAGCTGAATGTAATTTCCGGATAAAGCCACTTTAGTCTCTCTAGCGTGTGTGAGCCTTGCCACTCACAGGTGTGTCTGTGTGCTTTTCTCTATCATAATGGATATGTTGTTTTTAATCCATTGAAGTGTGTAAAAGTGTGTGTGTGGACTTTGAGTTGGGTTTCAACCAACATCCTCCAGGTTGTTTTCATTTTCACCTGAGCCAGGAAATCTGTGGGCAGAACCATGAATGGAAATCAAAACAGAGGTTTTAGCTGAAACCCCAAGTCAGGGTCATTATACGGATGTGTGCGAGGCCAGTGCTATTGAAATTCATCGATCTATTCCCCAGATTCCCTGGCTATGGAGGAGCTGTAATTAAAGAGATCATTTCGACCACATTTAGCTTAACTGTGACCAGCTGCCTAGCAGGCAAGACACGATTCTGAATGCTTGGACCAGTAGCTCAAAGACCTGGCTGGTTTCATGCCAAAGTGCCTGGCAGAGAAGACACAATAAGCAGCCACAGCAAAAACTGAAAGTGTGATGAGCTAATTGAATTTTGAATTTGATCTTCAGCCAGAGTAATAATATGGAAAGCATATCAGGAGGGAAATGAATGTAATGAAATAGAGTTCCAGATTGAGATCTTGGACGCAGTGGATCAGTTAACGGAGGGGAAATGAAAATGTTTTCGTCAGCATTGCTCAAATAGCTGGCATAAGTGTTGAGTGTGTGTTGAAAATGCTTTTACTCCCAATGAACGGCAACTGTCTCTCCATGTTCCTCCGGGTCTTTCCAGCGCCTTCTCTTCTCCAGTTTTGGTTTTGGTCATGCGTCACTGGAGTGTGTTGGTCGTGGCAGCGCGTCTGCACTCATAGACACTACTACACATATTTGTGGGAGATTGTGTTACTGCCTTCTGCCGCTGTCTTCACCTTCTGGCAGGCTGATTATTAACTAACGTGTTTTTGTTTGTGTTTGCATCAGGGCTACAATTGGTTAGTTGTTTTCTCAGTACAAAAATATCAATTTTGCCTTGCAGTAAAAGCGTTCATGAAATGATTCCAGGCGAATGTTTGTGACGGCCTGTTTGGTCCTTGTTTGTGAACTGACATGACTTTAATGTGGCTCGAGTTGCCCGACTAGTGAACCTGTTTTCCAGTAAATTCATAGTCATAGTTGTTTGTTTGGTAACTGGAACCGGACCGGTGTCATAACCAAAGTATGCAAGATGTCACTCAACTATTAAATAGCCTCAAGTGTTTTTGCTCAGCATTAAGCCCAGTTACATGCACTCTCAATAGATAACATCGTCTTGTATTACCAATAAATCAATTAGAATCTAATATTAGCCAATAGTATTGGAGTTCTGATACCAGTAGAGGTCTGTGTTCAGTGGACAATATTCAAAGCAGAGTAGGGCTCCAACTATTATTTTATTGATTATTTTTATTATCAAATGTTTTGACAGTTTTTTCTGAAATAATGTCAGAGTTATGGGGTGGGGTGTTCAAATCCTAACCTGAACCATGCTGTCAGGCGGTCCTATGTTGTTTTTACTTTCACAAAGATAATGCTACATGAATATGTTTAGCAGGTATAATGTTTAATATGTGTACCTCAGTTTCTTAGGCAGAAGTTTAATGTGGAAGCCAGTACTAATATTTGCTAATACGTACAAAACAAAGTACAGTTGAGGTCAATAGGAATGTCATTCGTTTTGCAGGTATGTTGTCATAAACCCAAGTATTAGGTACATTACAATCCCTTATGTTGGCTATAACTTAAAAATAACCAAACTTAACTTGAAATAAATTATTCAATCAAGGGGCAATTATTACTTTTTCATTGTGTGCTTTACCTCAGCTAGCACTTCAGTCTCTAATTACATTATTACATTGTAGCCAATTCCCCCCCAACCCTTTAGCATCTTTAATGGCATCTCCCACTTATCAACAGTTCATGTGTAGGTCCCATATCTCCAGTCACCACAACTAAGTGTGCCCTTAAAAGGAGATGCATGACAAGTATGATAATTAGAAGAGTTTCTTTGCGGTGTGCAGTTCCTGAAAGCTGGTTTATCACTAGAGCAGCGGAAGGAGAGGTTAAAACAACATCTGAAAAGTCCTCACAGTGGAGTCATCAGTGGTTTGTTCACAGCCTTGTCAGAGAGTGTGCTCTGTCAGTAGCATGAAGAATGTGTCCTTTTATGAAGTGTTTCTCAGTGGTGTCAAGTACAATTTCTGATTATTCCTGATGCAACTACCTCAGGAAGTGGCAGACATTTATATAAGCCAAAAAAGAAGAAAAGCTTTCTCAGCAACCATCAAAAGTGTTTTTGGGGAATCTTTTGAGGCCTGTGAGTTGTTATCCATCCTCTGCGGAGCCACAATGCACCACGCCAGCCTCGAACAACTCCTCTTCATTTCCAGTGTTTTCCTCAGGGCTTCTATATAATATGACAGTTCTAAGTCACTGATTATTAAATTGTGGTGGATCGTGCGACGGTGACTCAGACTGTGTGAAAAGTGATGACAGATATGTAGTAATCCTTCTCCACCCACTTAACGTCATACAATACAATGCGCCATCTCAAATGTAGGGTGGTTAAGAAGGCTAGTGGAGAGCGTCAACAAAGCGCTGACAGCATGTACGCAGCTGCAGTCAGTGGGTCAACTCCAGATTAAAGTCGACCCCCGGCCCCCTCCTCCTCTCCGTGAACAGCCAGCCCCTTTTCCTGCCACACGTGCAGCTGGACAGTACATTTCCTCTCATTGATTCAAGCCCAGGGCTAATTTAGTGGGATTTAGCAGTAGCTTAGTTTGAATATTTGCAGGAATATCTCATTGCATGCTTTCCAAAGTTGAAGGCAGCCTAGTGGTCAACGGGTAGCTCTGTAGTGGGGGGGAATAAAATGGTGTGGACATTTGCCCTGTATTGTTTTGGACAGGCCGGATGCTTTCCACATTGCTAATGGGGAAGATGTGTTGGTCACAAGCTGTTTTCCAATGTGTTTATTTTCATGTATTTTAACAGCATTGTTATCTGTCAGTTCCTTTCAGCAGAGTCGTACATTGAAAGCTACGTGGAACTAAATTATTCCAAGTATCCTTTCCCTATTACATTACCTTGTTAACAGGGTCAAAGGCTGTTATGCACATTTAAAAGGGCATTTTTTAACAAATACATTTGCATGTTGACTTATATATAAATGCTTTTCCCAAGAGAACCAAACACTTTTTAAATCTAAGTTTTACAATATAATTATCTTTTTCTAATGGTTTTTACAGTGTCGTGTACAAGGCCAGTTGACGAAGCAACAGCCAATTTGAATTAATTGAAAACAATTCTTTATATATTTTTTTATAGTAAAAATGCTATATACAAAAAGATATTAAGATGAAATACAAAATCTAAATAAAAAGAGGTTTGTCCCACGCGTCTTAAAAGCAATTGTTCTCATGGAAGCTAGACTTTTTCTAGTATTTCTTTTTGTATTTTCGATTTAAAAAATCTTATAAAACATGCTGAAAAAAGTTAGATCAAATTAAATCACAGTATTCTTGTCTGGTATAAAAAGCATCCTTTCAAAATATCTGATCTAGTCTCTTTTTTCCCTCCCTAGGCAGTGTCCTGTGAAGGCTAATGGTAAGTAAAGAGAACACCTCCTGGATGAATCTGACTTCTGAATTACAATGTTTGTTCTGTTTTCATTTCTGCATGTTGTCGTGAGTGATCACCAGCTTGTCCAGGTTGATACATCTCACCTTACCCACAGCCAGACACACCGAGTCAGCCAGATGTAGCAGTCTGCCTGGTGGAATCACACACACACACACACACACACACACACACACACACACACACACACACACACACACACACACACACACACACACACACACACACACACACACACACACACACACACACACACACACACACACACACACACACACACACACAGAGGTACATGCCAGGTAGTGGTGCTATTTAGTGTTCACACTGTCTCTCTGTCTCTTTTTCTCAGAACAACGGAAGCACGGCCCCTCCACTCTGCTGCAGAACACCTCCGTGTGTCAGTACTGTTATCAGTGGCTGAATCCAAACAATTACCGGATGCGACTTCGACCAAAACGGCGTCCGTCGACACGGGTGCAGAGTGTCCTGCGCAGGAAGGCCCGGGGCAAACGACTCAGCCTGATGCAGAAAGATTTGCTGCAGCGCTTCCAAAGGTCCTCCTCTGTACTGGTGAGAACACTACAACTCTGCAGAACACTCAGTTATGTATTGCACTGCACTGCAGCATAGAGTCCTTGCAGAGAAACACAGGGGCATATTCCTGAATTGTATCCTCAGCTGCAGTGGTGTTGAACTAAGTTAAGAAGACTCTTTGACCTCTGACCTTCGAAGCAGGAGAGACAAAATCATATCCCAGGGCTGCAACATTTCTTATAAAATCATTGATTATCGTGACAAAACAATCCCTGCATTGTACCCTAAAGTATTGTCTCCAGGCTTTGTTGCTATTTAGATTTATGGACTCATTCGTATTCATTCCACAGAAAGTGCCTGGCTTCATTATGGTGCTCCACTCATCATTACAGTCTTTACAGTGGTCCCATTATGCTTAACTGTAAGATAACTAATGTTTCCAGACAGTGCTTTGTCAACACTCAGCCTGCTCCCTCCCACAGCCCTATAAAGTGTTGCAGTATTCCCTTTTGACTGCCCTCTTAATGGATGGCACCAGAATGGAAAGCTTTTTCTTTTTTATTAGGGCCAGCACTCACCCACTCTACTGATAAGGACATTGGTTGTGGAGTGTGTGATGATAGGGTCATTCCCCCCCGACATCAGAGAGCACTGATCGGAGAGAATCAGTGAAGAGCCCCTCTGTGAGCTGACATCAGCCCTGATGAAGAGCTCTAGTGGAAATGCTGCTGCCTCATTAAAATCAGTTTGAGTTCATTTAACATGCAGGTATTCATGCAGGCGCTGTGAGCCCACAATCAGCTATATCAGCTGACTCTGAGGGCAAAGAGGAAGACAGAGATGGAGAGAGGGAGCACGCCTAACAAGGGAAGTGAGAAAAGTGGACGAGAATAACAAAGGAAACATAAAGGGTGAACAAAGGAACAAGTTAGAAGGCAGATAGCTAAGAGAGGTGACCAGAAGAAGTCAAATGATGGACTGTAAGAGAAAAAGTAATCTTGTAACACAATGTTGGTTTTAAAGAAGTGGCTATGTGCGTATTCCTGTTCTTCTTGTGTGGACTGGAGTTAAGATCAAATCCAGGTCTGATAGGGAAGTCATCTGGAAAAAAAAAGATTTCAGAAAATATTTACATTGAGGATGTATTTCAGCGAATAACACATTTCCAGTAATACACAGTTACAATTATAATTACGTTTTCCAGAGGCCCCAGATGACCCTAAATATAATGATATAGCTACAAGGCATTTTGTTAGACACCCCTGAATTAACCTTGAATCTTGAAAATCAATATAATAGTGCGTACGTTTGCCCTGTTAGCAGTTTTAGGGCATATGTCACACCTTGGCAGTTGTAGTGTTAAATCGGTGTGGCTTAGTCAAACATAACTGTGTCGTCCCCTGAAGGCCTCTCTACAGAAACACATCGGGACTGAGCACCTCTCCTCTTACTTATTTGTAAACAATGTTTTCGTCATGACTTCATCATTGCATTACTTCCTAGTAAACCAATACTTCCTGACCTTGTGCTCTGAGGTATGTTTACCCTCTGTTTGCTCGGGTCACTTGACTGTCATGTACTGTTCAAGGGGCAACGAGTTCTGCAGTGGTGTGATAGTGAGCCCTAAAGAAGCAGAGCGGTGAGATAAGAGGAGGAATGTGGACTGCTTTCCTATCATTGTCTCCGTGGCTGTTTGCTGATGAACAGAGCACAACAAACCAGACATGGAGAGGAGCCTGAATGAGATCCACTCGTCTCCTTTTGAAGAAGCAAGCGCGGGGTAGTTAGGATGACTGGATAAGCCAATGTATAAGATTTTTTTCTTTTTTAATCGTCAAAGTTGTTCTTTACAGTCTACAATGTCCACAGACTTGAGAATGGTTTCAGGAACGCAATGTGCCGCAGCGACCATGAACCCGTAATAATATTCTTTGTTTGTTTTATTCTTGTATTGTTTTATGACAGTGTGCTAGAGTCGAGTGTTTTGGCTGTGTACACAGTGTTCTGCCCTTCTTACTGTTAGTCACGGTACATCTACAGGAAGTGGTGGGAGATGTATTGGAAGAATAATCAAAACATGCTGTTCTATAAATGTATTGTCACATTCATGCCATGTTGTGTGCCGGACGAAGCTGTCGTTTATTCAGAACAAGGTGTGAGTATTTGCAGAAATCCATGTTTGCGTGTGTTCTCAGTCTTCTTCCAAGTGTCAAAACAGTTCTGTGGAATCTTTTATGGGAAGGGTTGTGGGAAGTTTTGAAGAGCTAATTGTTATTATGAATGTTTTTTTTAAATCTATTTTAAGTAGTTACTCCAGGCCAAGTTGCATTATAAAGTATTTCAAGCTTTTGTGAGTAAACTGTAGTCTTCCCAACAATATGTGTAGTACTATAATAGGGATATCAATGTTAACATATCCCTGCCTGAACTAAAATAACGCATGCACATGACCAGTATATTGTTCCCCTTCACACACATGGGTGGTGTGCCGTCCCTCGGGGTGTAAATCCCCTTAATTTCACACCATACTGCTCTCCCTTTAGGACGTATGTGTGTGTCGCCCGCTGGGTGGGATGTCATATGCTTTCCTCAGCGTTGTGAAGCGGTGTCTTTAGAGGTATTATAAATCAGCCGTCTTTATGCATGCTGGGCAGGTTATCGAGCAATGGCTCTGGAAATACGTTGGATTGTAACTCCACCAGAGAAGCAGAGACCCTAAATGGAGCGAAACATAGGGCGTACGTCTCCTCCTCTGTTCTACTGTTCGTGAGCCTAGATTTATGCTTTCCAGCGGAGTTGTTCGTTACAAAAATATGTAGTTTTAGGTCTTTCCTGAACATGTACAATATTGTTGTTTTAGATGGGGAATTTATGCCTTGTTTTTAACTCAACAGTTACTTACTTTGGCAATAAAAAGTGATGCTAGTAGCTCCCGGAAGAATAATTATTTTAGAGAACTGAATATGTTTACTGGATGTGTAGTCACGATGACTTCTAAACAAGTTTTGTAAAAACAACACTCGAAACCCTTGATGGAGCTTGTAAAACAACACTTGTTTTTCTCTGAAAACAACATTTGCTTTCAGAATAACAGATAAACCAGGCAGGATAAAAACAAATCAACAGTACATACGAGGTTGAAAAACATTTCCCTTTTCCCGTAAGTCATCTCTCGGTGTGATTTATGTCACCACTTCTCTGACCTCACTGGCCACCTCTCATGCTCTCGTTCACATTTCCTCCCTCTTGTGTTTTACCTCAACTCTTCTACCTGACCGCCCCTCTCACATTAATCTTAATCTTTCTTCTCTCCTCCTTCCATTCTTGGCCATCTCTTCACCACATCCCTCTGTCATATGTATCTTTCCTGGAGTTATGTTGTTGGAGAATGTGCCTCATAGGGGGATGACAGGAACCAGGAGACAGAGATGTCTGGCTGTTTCTTCGCCTCTGTTTTCTCTCAGGGAACACCGAAAGCTCCGCCGAGGGTTTGGAGGCCTCGACGTTGGGCAGCGAGTGACAGGGTGACAAGATGGGGACATGTTTGGGAAAAGAGAGGCCAGGAGGGAATCTGCAGCAGTGCGAGTGGCCTTGAGATACAAACACAGGAGACTTGCTGGAAAGAAGACACTCACTCATGTCTCACGTGTTTAGCGATTTAACAAAGTCTATGTATTTTAAGCAAGTTAACACAAATACAAAAGCAGCAGCAGCAGTTGTGGGAAGTCAGTGCCAGCTGGGACTGTCATGATTCCTTGGAAGACTACAGACACACAAGCCTTGCATAGTGATGCGCTGTCATCATGTCTGTAACCCAGCTTAAGGCTTATTGCAGCTCCAGAACAACATGTCATCTGTCAATAATCCTTTTCAATGAGTTGCCTAGTCACTGTTAAAAGCCTGCTCTCTAACTTGGAAATGTTAGAGAGGCTCTAATGTGAGTTGGCATAGGTGTCAAGGTTTGCAAGCCGCCACTGTTTGGCTTTCTGATCCTCACTTAGCAATATATTTACAGCATATTGCTCCTGTAACTGATTCTGACTGCATGTAAGAACATTATTGTCATTCAACACATATCTGCTGTAAAGCCACACTTGTGCCATTAGTTGCCTGTTATATTGTCCACAGAGGCGCTCCAAATCTAACAGCTACACCCTGAAGCACAGCTGCTCCACCCAGGGACAGATGCATAAAACTGTGGACCAACAAATGATATACAAACCAAAATATGCATATGCATTATTTATGTCTTTTGTCAGATGTATACATGCCTGGATCTATTTAATACATCTCAATTGTGTGCATAAGCTCGATTTTTACTTCACACACACACACACACACACACACACACACACACACACACACACACACACACACACACACACACACACACACACACACACACACACACACACACACACACACACACACACACACACACACACAATCACACACACTTTTAACCTTTATGTGTATGTGTGTTGAACCTAGTGACAGAATACACCAGGCCTTTAGGGGTACGTTTACAGATTTGGAACAAACAAGTTCAGAATGCCCTGGAAAAATGCCGCACAGGTAATATTTAACACATTTCTTTGTTCTGAAAGTTCTTCTCCGGATATTTACTGATAGGATGTTATCAGGCATTTTCCACGGTGAGATATCGCTGATTTATTGCCTCCCAGATGTTCATTCAAAAACTCATATGATTTACTAAAGCATTTTGAAAAACCCTATTTTATTCGATCCGGCTACTTTATCCTACTTGACTATGCCATACATCTTAATGTAAAACGTAGATATCTTCCCTCCAGCCTTTGCTCAAGTAAAGGAGTTTTTATCTATGAATGATATCCTGTCTAAACATCAGTCAGGATTCAGAAAGAAACACAGCACCATCACTGCCACAATGAAAGTGGTAAATGACATTACTAGTATTTTAGATAATAAGCAGAGTTGTGCAGCTCTGTTTATTGACCTTTCCAAAGCGTTTGACACCGTTGATCATCGAATCTTAAAGCAGAGGCTACTCAGTATTGGCATATCCAGCCTTGCAGTGGGGTGGTTTGTGAACTACCTCTCTGAAAGGTCCCAATGTGTTCATTTTGATGGACTGTCTTCTGAGTGGTTAAACATTTCTAATGGTGTACCACAAGGTTCTGTTTTAGGACCACTTTTATTCTCCATATATATTAAATGGATAAAGCTACTTTACATTTTTATGCGGATGATACTGTGATGTACTGTGCAGGTCCCTCCATTAAAGAGGCTGTTGTTAAATTACAGGCTGTTTTTAACACTATTCAGGCTCAGCTCTCTGAATTAAAGCTTCTTTTAAATGTTGAGAAAACCAAGGTAATGCTCTTTTCAAAAGCAAAAAAGACACCAGAGCCTGTTTTAGATATTGTAACTACGCAAGGAACAAAACTTGAAGTTGTTGCCTGTTACACATACCTTGGTATCTGGCTTGATGATTGTCTCACTTTTAAACTTCATGTCAATAACCTGCTAAAAAAACTGAGGGTTAGGTTAGGTTTCTTCTACAGGAACAAGTCCTGCTTCTCGCTTGAGGCCAGGAAAAGGCTAGTCACTGTGACCTTTGTACCTGTGCTGGACTATGGGGATCTGATGTATATGAATGCACCTGCCAATTGCCTGGTCAAGTTAGATGCTGCGTATCACAGTGCACTAAGATTTGTGACAAACTGTAAAGCATTAACCCATCACTGTACCCTGTATGCAAGGGCTGGTTTGCTTTCACTAACTGTACGGAGGCTCAGTCACTGGTACATTTTTATATACAAAGCCATGTTAGGGAAACTTCCATCTTATATCTGCTCCCTGATCTCTCGGATAATTGTAAGTGGCTACTGCCTGAGATCGAATGCAGTGGTTTTATTAAATGTGCCAACTGCTAGGACTGTCTTAGGGAAGACAGCTTTTAGATGCGCAGCTCCTCTGTCTTGGAATAGTCTGCACATTAAATGGAAACTGAACAATCTGGTGCCACTAAATGTTTTTAAAGCTCGGTTGGATGCTAGTCAATCGGAAGCTATTGGTACCTGCTTATGTGGATAATTATGTAAATGATGCTGTATGATGTCCTTTTGTTGTTCTGTTTATGTTTTTATGTTTCATGTGGAACTACTTGAGCAGGTCTCCCTTGAAAAAGAGATCAATTATCTCAATGGGATTTATCTGTATAAATAAAGGTTTGAAATGCTCTGGTTTGTTTTGAGGCAAGCCTGCTGTACGTGAGCTTTATCCAAACACAAGAGACACAAAAGATATAGAAACAGATATGACTTATTTTTATAAATATCTTTGTGTGTGGTATGGGGTGTCTCGGTGTGTTTACCGTGCAGCCTGCCTCCAGACACTGTGCCTAAGTGGCTGCCTGCAACATCACGGCCGGCCTCGTATTGATCCCCAAGCTGCTCTCCTGCTCTCGGCTCTATGGTGTTGTATTGATGTGTTTCACTCACACACTGCGTGTAGATATGTGTGCTTTAGATCCACGCATATCGAGCCTTTAGAAAACTCTGCCACGACAAATATTCAATTAAAAGGCACTTTTAGGCCCTGAATTCTGTCACTCACTGTTACCCTACTCATATATTGCTCCTGGTCGTGTCGGTCAGCCTGGGTCGAATTAATCAACCCAACCTGACCCCCAGCCACAGAGAGTGAAAGGCAGGAAGGGAGGTATTTATGGAGCAGGGGCTATTAATAGAAGAAAGGGTCCATTTGTGGAATTGATTTATGTGGGTCTGTGTGTGCCTATTTGGCACCCAACTTTTCTTTTGATTCCCAGAGCCAATGTACATGCAAGAGTGGTCACACGCTTTAAGCATGCATGGCACAGGGTGGCAGAAATATATACAGACCAGCAGAAGCAATGATTTCTGTGTTCATAAGTTCAGATGTATCCTCTGAAGTGTCTCTAATGTTCTTACCTGACACAACATCTGATTTCCCACGTGGCCAGCTGGGCACAGCTTCAGCTACATGAGACAAAGCTGCAAAATCTCATAGAGTTGTTGTGTTGTGAGATATCTTGGACTCTTTTGTTCCTCGTACTTGTTTCCCTGTGCGTTCAGGTACACTTACATAGGATGCATGTCTTATTTTAACACTTTATATTAAATCAAAGTGTTGCTGTTGATTGGTCGGCATGCTGGAAAGCCTTGACTGCCTAAAAAACATTCGCTCACACCAAGAGATGTATTATTTCTTTATAATGGATTTTGAAGTGGGCTAGTTAGCGAGGTATAAATACGATTTCATGCTGTTTTTATTTTAGGATTCAAGGGATGAACAGCACATGCTGGTATTTCACACACCTTGCATCATTATTTCAAAGGTCGCCACGCCCTGTGTGTAAAGGGAAATTACCATTTAGCTCTGGAACAGACCTTTACTATTATCCCCATGTGTAGGGGATGAAGATGAAATGTATCTGTGACTTTTTCTTTCTGTAGAAGCACTGTTGGATCGCCATGGATTCACTTTACAGAAGTCTTTATTCTGTTAACGGGTTTTTTCTTGGAGTCTGTTGTATCAGTGCTTCGGAGCAAGTCACTTCAAACGTGTGGGGCTACTAGTGGTACACGAAACAGCAGCAGGTCATTCTTGATGTACACATCCGTCTGCAGCCAGGTGTCTGCTTTTGTTTGTTTCACTTCACTATGGCGCTCACGCTCCTGTCCTCTAAGCTGTTGTTTCTTTACTTTCAGCTGACAAGTCACCTGAGTTCAAACAAGGACAATCTAAGCTCCGTTCATAACCTGTAAACAAACAGTTCTTGTTCGAGTATTGGCTCCCAGTTTCCTGTTGATATTTGATCAGATGAAACTTTAATGATCTGCTGGAGGAGATTGGGTAATTGCAGCAGGAAATAACAGGTGGTAGTGAGGAAAGGGTTCTAAATGAAAGTAAACACAGTGGACTGCTCATCACAACAAATACAAATACATTGAGGTGGATAGACGAACAGGAATGAGGGGAAATCTGAGCTATGTATTTGCACATGTTTTAATAGCTGCGTTGCTGCATGGATTTGACGCAAAGAAAAGCCTGCAGACAGTTTGTTCCCGTATGATGTGTTTTTAACAGCTTTACCATCTCCAGCTAAAATGATCTTTAGTGGATTAAAAACAGCTGCTCCAGCTTAATCTGCACCGTCAACATAGCTGCTTTGAATTTTTACGACTTGTTCTTCACAACGATTGTAATCACAAATGGTTTGCTAAGTTCAGAAGAGTTGTTTTAACTTTGGAAGCGATAAATAGTTTGATGAATAGGCTTCTACCGCTACATGTTCTCTTCCAGTATGAAGCTTCATCTACTGACAGAAAGGTTTGCCTATTTAGGAGTTAGAAACACATTTGTGATGACATCAGTATTCAGTTATACCTTTTTAATATGAGGGAAAATAAAATGTAGACAAGTCTATCACCAGCAAATGTTTCTTACAATGATCACAATGTCCTTATTATACTTTACATCAGCTTTGGGTCATAAATCCAACGTTATTTAAATAGTTTCATTCATACATCAATGACAACTCCAAGTGCTGAACATTCAAAAATAAAAAGCTTAATGATTTAAAAATATATTTATTTAAATGAATACAAACATTTAATGACTGAAAATATAATAAAACTAATAACAGGATAAATAGCAGGTTAAAAAAAGTGTTTCTTTTAAAGATATCCTCACCCTGCTTCTTTTATACACTGAACAAAAATATAAATGCAACACTTTTGTTTTTGCTCCCATTTTTCATGAGATGAACTCAAAGATCTAAAATATTTTCTATAAACACAAAATAACCATTTCTCTCAAATATTGTTCACAAATCTGAAAAAATCTGTGATAGTGAGCACTTCTCCTTTGCCGAGATAATCCATCCCACCTCACAGGTGTGGCATATCAAGATGCTGATTAGACAGCATGATTATTGCACAGGTGTGCCTTAGGCTGGCCACAATAAAAGGCCACTCTGAAACGTGCAGTTTTGCTTTATTGGGGGGGTCTGGGGGGGTCCGAAAACCAGTCAGTATCTGGTGTGACCACCATTTGCCTCACGCAGTGCAACACATCTCCTTCGCATAGCGTTGATCAGGTTGTTGATTGTGGCCTGTGGAATGTTGGTCCACTCCTCTTCAATGGCTGTGCGAAGTTGCTGGATATTGGCAGGAACTGGAACACGCTGTCGTATACGCCGATCCAGAGCATCCCAAACATGCTCAATGGGTGACATGTCCGGTGAGTATGCTGGCCATGCAAGAACTGGGATGTTTTCAGCCTCCAGGAAGTGTGTACAGATCCTTGCAACATGGGGCCGTGCATTATCATGCTGCAACATGAGGTGATGGTCGTGGATGAATGGCACAACAATGGGCCTCAGGATCTCGTCACGGTATCTCTGTGCATTCACAATGCCATCAATAAAATGCACCTGTGTTCGTCGTCCATAACATACGCCTGCCCATACCATAACCCCACCACCACCATGGGCCACTCGATTCACAACATTGACATCAGAAAACCGCTCACCCACACGACGCCACACACCCTGTCTGCCATCTGACCTGAACAGTGAAAACCGGGATTCATCCGTGAAGAAGAGAACACCTCTCCAACTTGCCAGACGCCATCGAATGTGAGCATTTGCCCACTCAAGTCGGTTACGACGACGAACCGGAGTCAGGTCGAGACCCCGATGAGGACGACGAGCATGCAGGTGAGCTTCCCTGAGACGGTTTCTGACAGTTTGTGCAGAAATTCTTTGGTTATGCAAACCGATTGTTGCAGCAGCTGTCCGAGTGGCTGGTCTCAGACGATCTTGGAGGTGAACATGCTGGATGTGGAGGTCCTGGGCTGGTGTGGTTACACGTGGTCTGCGGTTGTGAGGCCGGTTGGATGTACTGCCAAATTCTCTGAAACGCCTTTGGAGACGGCTTATGGTAGAGAAATGAACATTCAATTCACGGGCAACAGCTCTGGTGGACATTCCTGCTGTCAGCATGCCAATTGCACGCTCCCTCAAAACTTGCGACATCTGTGGCATTGTGCCGTGTGATAAAACTGCACGTTTCAGAGTGGCCTTTTATTGTGGCCAGCCTAACGGAGCGTCCACACTACAGCTCCAAAAATAGCTTGGAGCTGGGCGTGTCTGGAGCTTGGGGATTTTATTCAAGCAACACGGCCAACAACCAATCACATGAATCTCCCGTCCCCGACATACAAAGCAAAAACCCCCGGGGATTTTATGCGAGCAATATATATATATAAACTCCCCAAACAGGCGAAAACCTACCAGTTTTCCCCACTGTCTCTGCCACCTCCCTCCATGCCTGGTTCCTCCGGTTTGTATCCCGGTAGGTGAAGAGGGTCTGGTCATACAAAACCGGGTGATTCGCTACGGCGATAGTTAGTTTCTCCTCCGACTTTTTTTGAAATATAGAAATGAACGGCGGGATATCTCTACCAGCTTAGACGCGGTTTGATTGGCTACGGCTTCAGCTGTCAGATTTTGGGAAACGGGATTTGATTGGCTGGCGCTGGCTACTCCGGCGTCTCAGGCGACAGAAGTTGAACATTGTTCAACTTCTGTCGCCTGAGACGCCTCGCTCTGCTACCCACAATTCAGTTCGGCGAAAAAGCGCGGCTACGTGACGTCACCCCATTGAAAGTGAATGGGCAGATTGGAGCAGATTGGAGCTTTCGACGCTGTAGTGTAGACGGGCCGTGAGGCACACCTGTGCAATAATCATGCTGTCTAATCAGCATCTTGATATGCCACACCTGTGAGGTGGGATGGATTATCTCGGCAAAGGAGAAGTGCTCACTATCACAGATTTTTTTCAGATTTGTGAACAATATTTGAGAGAAATGGTTATTTTGTGTATATAGAAAATGTTTTATATCTTTGAGTTCATCTCATGAAAAATGGGAGCAAAAACAAAAGTGTTGAATTTATATTTTTGTTCAGTGTATGTGTGCAGCAATGTTAATAATGTAATATATATTTTGGAAATGTTGTCAAATTGATACAAGTAGGAATCCTTTATCATCTCATTTTCTACAACCATCATGTTTTCTACATGGATTTGTATCTACATATCTTTCATACTATTCATTCTTCTTGTTTGAAGATGCTTAAGTCTGGTGTTTCTATCCTACAACGTAAATGTTGTTTGCAAACACTGATGTGACTATTTCAGTCCAGTTTGTGTAACAGCTTCGTCACTGACGGAGCAGCAGAGTGCCGGCTGTCCCACAGAGCATTCGAGCCTTCCGACAGAGCATTGGTCAGCCCTCTTCTGAGCCCCGCCCCTCTGCAAAGATAGGTGGGTCAGTTGCTGGGCTGGTCTTTATAAAGCTGGACATGCATGCTCGTTTAGTGCACACTTCACACAAGTTCGAATAGAAAGACTGAGGAACTCATTACTCCCGCTTCATAGAAACCCAACTCTCGGACACCTGTCAGAATCTGAAATGGCTACCTTCGTGTCGGTGAGTTTTCCATCTCTTCAGCATTCAGGGCTGTCAACAGCTTGGCTCACACTTGCTGACCTCTTGGTCTGTTTTGACCCGTTTGAATCTTGTGCAACTTTGGAGGGCTTGTGTCAACAGTGGGATTTAAGTTTCTACAGGTTGCAAGTAGAGTTGCAGAAGAGCCATTAACACTTTGTCCTGCTTTTTTCTACAGTGAGGAAAGGACACTTTTTCAAGAGCTTTGTTATTTGCTAGAGTTTGTTTAATATTCTGCAGCCCTGTAGCTTGCACTTTCGCTCATCACCGAGAAGATTTGATTGCCTCCTAGTTGTTATTGGCGCTTGATCTTATAGTTGCGTCTTAGTTGTGAATCTGTGGCTGAAAGTAAAGGAGTCTTTGTGGCAATAACCATAGCTGCTGTTTTTATAATGTTTTTCGATTTTCTTTAGTTTGTCTCTGTCATATTGTAGCTACATGCACGTTCTTTTTGTTATTGGGTTGGTCAGGAGTCTGGAATGCCAATTACCGTCTTTAAGCATGAGGGTCTCATGAGCAGCTGGGTCTTGTCACTCTCATAAGTGTCTGAGCTCTTCTCCAAATATAGGGTCTTGTGTAATCTGTGTTAGGAAATTGCTTGGAATGTGTCGTGCAAGGCGCAGTTAAGTGTGACTGGCGTGCTAAAGTAATTCATGTCAAAAAATTGTTTGTCGATATTAAAGTTGCAACAGACAACTTTTCAGCTTTCCCCCATGTTGGCGCCGCTGCCAGAGAGACATGATTCAAAAAGAGCAAGAAATACTTTCCTGCTCAGAGTAATCGCTATCGACTGCTCTTCTCTTGTTTACCTACGTTTGGAGCTTGTATTCATTTGATTATTTGAAAAGAGTAGGAAACATTTTGCAGGAAATAGTTTTTTGTTTTTAGGGTTTTGTGCCATGAATTCAGCCTTCCTTTTCCTGGGAGATCGTACATGGTTTTGTTAGAAATGCATAGTGAAGGAACCAATCTATCATTCACTATCCATTACACTCGGCAATCAAAATTAACTTCATAATGGTAATTTTGTGCGGTGCATCTTTTGCACTCTATCGCAACTTAAACTAAAGAAGTTGGCTGACAGCTGTTAAAGTACCTATAGCTTGAATAGGTGAAACTGCCTGGCAACAGCCCCCCCCCCACCCTCTCAAAGGCTAAGTCAATGTTTCCCATCCCGCTTGAACTAATCCAGCCATTTTCATATCTGTACAAACATTGAAGGGTAGGATAATTTTGGGGATGATTGGCAGGGCCAATGGGAAGAGCCTCAGCTGTCAAGCAAATCATTTTCTAAATTGTTACACGTCGTGAATTTGCTTCCTGGACCCCACAGTGAACTATTCCTAAGTGTCTGATGTCTGTGAGACTTTAGGCTGCTCATGGTCCCGGGGTGAAGAAGCCCCTCTGACTGCAGACCCTTCCCCGGCTCTCTGTGTTCCTGAAGGCTTTCTGTTGCTGCGATCAATCCAGACTAAGTCGCAATAAACTCTTGTGTGTCCCACAGAAATACAGATAGATGTGGCTGTACTGGGTTTGATGAAAAATAAAAAATGACAAACGCTTTATCTTCCCTCACTTAGAATGACATCAGTTGGTAGATAAACTGCTATCATACAACAACAGCTGATATGCCTTCACCTGGGAACCTTATTATATTTGAGAGGAATTTGTATTCATGAATATGTTCCTTTTCTCTCCCCAGATGGCAACCTGCCACACTTGCAATCAAACGTCCAGACACAGAGGAATGAACAGGGAGTTTGTATCTGGCCTCGGGAAGACCCACAGCACGCCAGGGAGCGTGGGCAAATACAAGACCCCCCAGTCTACTCACAGAGCCAACATGCCTACCCCCAAGACTCCCGGCAAAGACAAGACACCTGTTCACACACCTAGGTAAGTTATTTTAAGGTGGATCTTATTAATATCCTCAGAGCTAAAGTTTAGGATATAACCTTCCTCGACTAAACTTGTTAGGTGTCACAGACATTCGAGAGGATGCTGTGTCAGGCCCATTAGCTTTTTGAATGATTATGTTTCATTAAGAGAACGGCAGCTAGCTGTAAGGGTGCTACGTGCTGGTATCCATGCTTGCCAGATCATTTACTTGTTGACGCACACTTTTAACTTTTCCTGCCGACCAACAAAATCTCAGATTTCTCTAATTTACCTCTTCTCTCCTCTCCCTTTCCAAACGTTCTCCTTCTCTCTCCAGGTCTTCCAACTCCTCTAACACCTCAGGGTCAGGCTCACATGCCTCCAAGACTCCCTCTAAACCTAAGAATTGGGTTGTGCAGCGTCTCAGCAAGATACTCATGCGAGAAGACAACCCGGGCAAGAAGAAGGGGGGCTTGAAAGATTTTCTCTCCTCACTCTGAGCGTCTCTTTTGTCTTTTTTGTCGACTCTTGAAAAAACATGGGGTAAGACCCACGTTTGTAACCCGTTAACGCCAAAGGCTAAAGGGAAACTTTATTTTCCGAGCCGGTGTGTGAAGGGTTACAGTCTGCCCCCCTACACAACTATTGCCGGGCTGTTTGGAATGGCACTCCTGGTATCCTGAATGTATCAACTGGGAGCTCTGGCTGGCTATTTCAGCTTTACATCAGGGTTACTGCTGAGCCAGTTGGAGGAGAATGCTTTAATTCTAACTCAGCACAAGACTCTTAAAATCTCCTAAACTGGGGATGTTATTTTAAGGGCAATGTTTGAGGAATTATTCAGTATTTATCAAATAGCTTAAAACCCACAGGAACTGTGGTCTGTGGGTGGAGTTTGGCATGGGAAGCTGGTTTACATGCCAATATCTTTTTTTTTTCTCCAATTAAATATGTATAGAATACATATATATATAAAACTGTTTCGTATTCATGTTTACTTGATGTCTAATCTTTTGTATTTGAATGTATTTACTTTCTTTCTTTTGTATCCAGTGGGGAGATGTTAAGTATTTACTTGACAAATGTATATGTCAATGCAAATGCATGACATGATAGGAACTGTGCACAGTCACCAGGGAAGATGTTTGTAATTATCATCTGACATGGGACTTGCTGTTTACATTGAATAGGCACTCTGCCTTAACCTGTACAGAGAGACTTATAGACAATCAGTATTGTCAATGCTTAACATTTTATTTTAATATTTTCTTTGGTTACATGTTTTTGAAAGGTTACTCTTTTCATCTTTTTGTAAAGAGCAGGGATTTGGATACATCTTCTTTTGTCGTACTGCCTGATTACCTTTTCCATTAGCTGTTGAATGTACAGTATGTATTTTAATCCTGAAATACCTCACATTTGTATTCCACCTACACTGTGAATCACTCAAATAAAACCATCTTAGTCTGAAACCTTTTCCAATTTTCTGTGAAATGAGTGCTAGAAAATGTATTTTACTGCAGCTTCAGTCTTACAGAGTTTATATTAATGTCTGCAGATATAAGGCTATAATTAATCCAGCTGCATGTACTTGGGGTATATGGGGGGTCTTTACACTTAGGATAGATCTATATTACTATCCAAGAAAATGATTGTGCAAAATATGTAAAAGAAAAACATACAAACGTAAATTAAAGTAGAACAATTTACATATAAATCGAATGAAAGTAGCCTACAAGCAAAAAATGACTTGTACATCATTAATAAATATATACTGGCAAGTTATTTGTGAATTAACCAATGGATCAATAAAGTCATAATTTTAGCCATAATAAAAATGATTGTTGATCTTATTGATTATATTTTCTATTATTAATCTTAATCTGCAAAGTCATGAGTACATAAAGTTATCAAATAAATGTAGCGGAATACAAATTACAATATTTACCTCCAAACTATATTGGAATATAGTAAATGGCCACAAATTAAAATGTTCAAGTACAAGTACCTCAATATTATACAGTACACTTCTTGAGTAAATCTACTGTTACTTAAAGGTAGGGTAGTTAAGAATGGAGAAACCAGCTTGAGTGCGCTAGAAAAAATCAGTCCTTTCCTTCAGACTTCCTTACAGAGCCTCTCCTCCAACACACACGAACGCGCACATGACCAATGAGGGCACGAGATAAGTTTGTGCACGAGATGGAAGGCTGACAGGCAGGTAGGCCATCCTGTTATTTTAGCCGGGCCGGCTAAAATAATTGGTCAAAGCATTTAATGTATTCAAAAAGAAACACTTTTTGTTATATTCCATGGAATATAACAAAAAAGAGTTTCTGAAGTGAATTACCTACCCTACCTTTAATGAATTAAAGCTATAAGACATGTATGTGAATAGAAATGTTTATTTGAGTGCTCTAAAGTAACTATTTGCCAAACCTAATGTTTATTTTACCCGCCTAATTTGTTGTTCTTGTATACTACTTTTATGTTGTTTGGTTATTTATTTATATTTTGCTCTCTAAATTCAACAACTACTAGCCTACTTCACTACTATTTCCTTTATGATGATTTTTGGAGGTGTGATTCAGTTTTGGACAGCTGACATTGAGAACATCATTGTGTTAGTCACTAATGTACTAACTTGCTATAAATAAAGTTAGGTACCTGTGAGTTATCTGTTGCCACTTTTTAATAGCAGGTAACTGGCTCCTCCACATTAACTTTTTCATTTCTCAAAATAACAAACATGAATCCTATGGGTTAGGGTTATTTAGAGAGTCTGAAAATTAAAGTGCGTATTTACAGAGTCTGAAAAAAACTAAAAAAGTGGAAAGATAACCCACAAGTACCTAAAGTTTTTTTTGACGAAAGTAATAATAACATGTTTTTAAAAAATGTGTCGCAATGAAATAAACTTGAGTTTTTCTAGAGGGAAACGCCATTTTTACCACAGCAGTACTCTACGTGTCCTGCAGGTGGCGCTGGACTTTAACAAACCGGCCTGCTGCACAGGAAGTCGGACAGCAGCAGAGAAATGTCTGCTGGTTAGCCGCTGTTAGCACGCTGCTCGATGTCTCTCACTGTGTAGCTGACAAACTATCGTTTAATGCAGCATCATTTATAAGTAAATGATTGTTCGGGGGTCTATATCAGGGCAATGTCGGACAAAAAGCGAAGAAGAGAGAAGGAGGACCGACGAGAGCACAAGAGACACAAGTCATCCAAACAGGATTTGGAGAAACTCAAAACACACACGAAAAAACTCACCCAAGAAGTGAAACAACTGAAACACCTTGAGACGTTGTGAGTAAGATTACTGAGAGCTTTTCTGCTTCAGGGTCCAAACTTATGCATGAATTATAAATGCAATTGATAAGTTATCTGTTGTAGCTCATCCATAATAATGTACTCTTACGCTCTTCCGGTTAATGTTTGGTTGTACTTGTGGTATCTTGTTATGGAAAAGACAGCTGAGCTTGAAATAGTCTGCAAGAATAACATCAGTATTATCTTCTTCATGCAGCTATGAGAAGCCTCCACCAGGACTCATAAAGGTAACGTTACATTTAGTAATGAAGCTTTAAAGAAAAATAGCTGTTGGGATTTTACACATTTTGTTATCATTTACTCAAAGAAATGCCCAAAGGTGAAAGTTACTGTTGCAGGAGCACGAGGACAAACCAGAGGACTGTATTCCTGCTGAACCCGGAAATGAAGCAGCCAGGAGCTTCCTGGCCCACGCGCCCACCAGGGGGCTGTGGATGCCCCTGGGGAGGGAGGTGAAGGTGATGCAGTGTGAGTACACGTAGCACTCATTCACTGATAACTGAAGTTTGCTTTGAGAGAGATATATATGCACTGTTTGTTGTTTTTAGGGATGCATCAGTTGCACGGTTCTTAACCGACAACAACGTTTAGAACAACAATTATGGCCAGTTCTGTGTTTTTCTTTATTTCTGCAAGGGAAATACAAATACATCTTTATTATTAAAAAATGAGAACTGTAAGCTCTTCATGAAACCACTTTGAATAAGAAATACACTTTACAAAACCTTCTTTAGCTTGCGATTCAATAACCTACACATCAAGAAGATTTTAAGTAACATTGAGTGTTGGAATCTCTTGTTGTCTGTGATAATCTACTATTGCCTGTCATTTATTCATGAAAGACATATTTAATAGCAACAAATTACCATTCATTCAATTAAATTGTTAAATTATAACATACAGACTGATGACAATTTACATTAGTCTTTTGAGCTTTTTAAACATCTCATCCTATAATTCCTATCCGACGGTGTTGTTGGTTGAACGTTTTTGATCACAGTTTAAATAATAACTTGTTTCATCTTAAATGTTGTTCTTGAGCTCAAGAAAGAGTTGCTGCTCACAGGTCCAAACATGCACTCACATTCATAAAATTAGGATGAAAACTCTCTTTAAAGCTCTTAACCTATGTTGACAGATTCCCTCATATTGGCTTAAGAAGTACCAGCAGCACCTAAAGTGTATGAACTGTAGGTGGGAGCAAACATCTATCATGTGTGTGGCAGTGGTTTTGATGGCGGAAAAATGTAACCACAAGAGCTTGTCAATTAACACCACGCCTTTTGTTTGTCTATTGCGACATATTAATACTGGTGTTGGTGGAGATTACCTTCTGACAAAGACTTTTCTGCAGAATCGGTCGCTCTGCTTAATCCTTTGAGAAAATGTTTGAATAAGTCATTTGGCTTAAAGGGATAGAGAGACGCCGCTTTGAATGATATGGACGTGAACAAAGTAAACACATTTTAAACTACTTTAGAGGATAAACAGATACTTTGTGTGATCTCACTTTAAGACTCAAGTTATTCATAACAGCTACACTGCCACTTATAGTGTTGAACATTCAAACAGTGTGAGATTTTGACACAAACTCTTGTTTTCAGTGAAGATTTCTGATTAGTTTGAGGAGGTTCCTCTTTTATAATGATGCATACATGTCAAGTACATGAGCAGGGCAATTTTGAGTGTGTGACTCCTTTTCCTAACCCTAAATACATGTTTTTCTCTTGGCCCATGGAGGAAAGAAACTACAGTTAATAACATCTTAACTCAAGGTTAACTTAATATCTTTCGTTCTTAGCTTTAACTGCAAATCTTAGTTTTCTTAGTAGACAGTTTCCTCTATTCCTTGAGTTTGTTCAGTTGTCATCAAATATAGGCTTTTAGTCGTGTGATAACATGATCAAAAGACGTGTTCAATGGCATTAAAACGAGAAAAAACGCGGCTGAATCGGTTGATCCATAGGTTGTTAATGTATCTGTGGCTTTGAAGCAATTGTTTATAATCCATAATTCCATTTGTATGTAAAAATCGGAGCACAACAGTTAGCTGCTAATGGTAGCCACCAGAGTGTATGCAGCTTCCGGTTTTGGCTCCGTGTCACTTTCACTCCTTATTTGGTAATGTGTGTGTGTTATACTGCACTGGACTGCCGCATAGCCAAGACCGGAAGCAGCAGCCACTCTGGTGGCTACCATTAGCAGCTAACTTTTGTTCTGCGATTTTTACATAAAAATGGAATTATGGATTATAAATGAAATAATTTGTTTATACAGAGACGTTAAAAACCTATAGATTAACCGATTCAGCTGCGTTTTCTCGTTTTAATGCCATTGAACGCGTCTTTTGATCAGATTGACAGCTATGGTGAGACATCTCCCCTAGAAGCTACGTAAAGGTACGTGTTGTGATGTCTGTGTTTGCTTCCCCTGTCCGAGTTCGGATCACTCAGTGATGATACTATATACCTAAATAATCTGTGGAACCTCAGCTTTAATCGGATATCTTGTATGTGCAGCTACGATAAGTAATAAGGGTACTTTTATCTTTAGTTCTGTGCCAAAGTGCGTTAGCATTTTTCGCTCAGGGGTCATTTAGATGCTTCTTATGAGACTTGTGTTTTGTTTTGGTAAAAATGGTTTGTATCGTCAGTAGGGTTGGGTATCGTTTGAATTTCCACGATTCCGATTCCGATTCTACTTTTCGATTCCGGTTCTTAACGGTTCTCGATTCCGATTCTTTGAGGGGCAGGGTAAAAAAATGATACATGCTTCTTCCACCAAAAAAATTACATTTATTCGAGAAACTTTTACACAGGTTAGTTTAAAGTAATATTCACATTAATCAGTCTGTTTATATTCACTGCTATGTAACTGTAACCTGAGAACCACTGAAGCTACAACAGTGCAACAGTCCAACTTTTAAAAACAGTTCTTGTTGAGAAAAACAAGCATATCTGCCTTCTCAGGCATACCGGGAAGAAATGTTTGAACATTTTGAAGTAAAATGCTTCAATCTGGTGCACACGCAGAATTACTAGAGACTAGATCTAGGGGGTACAACTCTAAACACCCATATGAAAAAGATCGGTTTACATTTTAATAATTAAATAACAAATAGCCTACATGTAACGCATTTTATTTTTGTTGTTCATTCATATCTTATTTTACTATTTTATTTATGCATATTTTTTATCTCTCCAGTTTAAACGATATGTCTGGTTTACTGTCCTATAGTATACATTGGAATGATTTCAAACCTGTTTTATCCCAATAATTTTAAAAGAGTGCCTTGGAAATATGTGTTTACATAAATTGTGATCAAAACGTTTGAGACCCACTGAGATAACTTAGACTAAAGTGAACTATCTAAACACTCAGAGTCCTTTACCTCACTGAGCTGTAGTTATCAGCCTCTCAGTCTGACTGGAGAGGACTCTCCTCCACATCATTGTAGAAACATCTTCTTCTTATATCCGTCAGAGCAGCTAGCACCAGATGCTAATAACAACAGCGCCCTCCCTTTCTCCCTAGCTCACTCGCACTCTGGCTGTGAGCTGCGGTTGCCAGATAAGCCAACATCCCCCATTTTAATCACTTGCAGCGCCCATCGTACAGGGCAAATGAAACGTGTAGCCGGGGTGAAAAGGGTGTTACATTTACTTAATTATGAATGTTGTTACATCAAGGCCGAAAATTAGGATGAGCACCAACGGTCAAAACATTTTTTTTTTCTCCCAGAGCTGGCAGCGCAGCGCCTCCACAGATCTGGCGCCCTAGGCGAACATCTATAACGCCAGTGCGACGGGCCGGCCCTGGTCTCAGGTTACACTGTAGGAAATGTCCCGCCCCGCTGCAGTCATGCAGTAGGCTACGGAGAGCGGCGAGAAACATTTCCTCAGGAATCGAAAAGCGGAACCGAAATTCACATTTCTAAATGATGCCGTTGGAATCGAAATGTTGGAACCGGTTCCGAACCGGAACCGGTTCTCGGTACCCAACCCTAATCGTCAGTTAGCTAAGATTATTTCCGTTAATCTGGTATAACACATTAATAGGTTCTTAAATATTAAGATCCCCTAAAAAAAAGTAAAGTACCCGCCGGGACTTTGGGGCTTAACAGGTTAAAAAAAAACGCAATATATACCGCGGGGGGGGGGGGGGGGGGGGGAAATCGCAATGTCAGTTTTTTTCAATATCGTGCAGCACTACCCGGCGGTGTGTTTGGGATTATTGTCATGCTGAAAGACCCAGCCACGTTTCATCTTCAATGCCCTTGCTGATGGAAGGAGGTTGTCACTCAAAATCTCACGATACATGGCCCCATTCATTCTTTCCTTTACACGGATCAGTCGTCCTGGTCCCTCTGCAGAAAAACAGCCCCAAAGCATGATGTTTCCACCCCCATGTTTCACAGTAGGTATGGTGTTCTTTGGATGCAACTCGGCATTCTTTCTCCTCCAAACACGTCTAGTTGAGTTTTTACCAACAAGTTCTATTTTGGTTTCATCTGACCATATGACATTCTCCCAATCCTCTTCTGGATCATCTGAATGCTCTCTAGCAAACTTCAGACGGGCCTGCACATGTACTGGCTTAAGCAGGGGGACACGTCTGGCACTGCAGGATTTGAGTCCCTGGCGGCGTAGTGTGTTACTGATGGTAGCCTTTGTTACTTTGGTCCCAGCTCTCTGCAGGTCATTGACTAGGTCCCCCCGTGTGGTTCTGGGATTTTTGCTCACGGTTCTTGTGATCATTTTGACCCCACGGGGTGAGATCTTGCGTGGAGTCCCAAATCGAGGGAGATTATCAGTGGTCTTGTATGTCTTCCATTTTCTAATAATTGCTCCCACAGTTGATTTCTTCACACCAAGCTGCTTACCTATTGCAGATTCAGTCTTCCCAGCCTGGTGCAGGTCTACAATTTTGTTTCTGGTGTCCTTTGACAGCCCTTTGGTCTTGGCCATAGTGGAGTGTGACTGTTTGAGGTTGTGGACAGGTGTCTTTTATACTGATAACGAGTAACCGGTGCCATTAATACAGTTAACGAGTGGAGGACAGAGGAGGCTCTTAAAGAAGAAGTTACAGGTCTGTGAGAGCCAGAAATCTTGTTTGTTTGTAGGTGACCAAATACTTATTTTACCGAGGAATTTACCAATTAATTCATTAAAAATTCTACAATGTGAGTTCCTGGATTCTTTCCCCCCATTCTGTCTCTCATAGTTGACGTGTACCTAGGATGAAAATGACAGGCCTCTCATCTTATTAAGTGGGAGAACTTGCACAATTGGTGGCTGACTAAATACTTTGTTGCCCCACTGTATATGACAATGAAAGAGGTCCTAAAATGTTCATATTTGAATTTTGTGCCTCTACTGTGACATGTCTACATGCTCTAATGTTCAAAAAGGTCTTTATTTTTCTCATACTGCCTGTGCTGCAGCACCTCTTTTCACCCTCTGTCTGAAACCAGAGCCATGTCTGCTCTGATTGGTTAGCTCGCTGGCTCTATTATGATTGGTCAAACACCTAGAGATCCTGCCTATCTATCACATACACTGTGTAATGCTATGTTATGGAAGTAAACAAAGGAGTCCAATAGAGGTGTATCAGTCACGGTGGGGGGAGTGTGTGGGAGAGACACTCCCTGTCAAAGGAACTATGGGATGTTAGCCTTTGTCGAGCATTTACATGCACAAAACCATCATGGAAAACCCCAAAAAGCATAACAGTGCCCCTTTAAGCATACTCTGATGGGATTGTGACTTTGGGTATATAAGGTAAGATTATGTTCCTAAGGTAAAGAATGTACTTTCATGCCGATATTGAATCTATAATATTGCAGAGTTGTACCTGTCACGTCTGTCCAACTGTCCCACTATTAACTCTCAGATGCGTTTCCTTTGCTGCAGGTTGGAGATGCAAGCGTTACGGACACAGGACAGGAGATAAGGAGTGTCCGTTCTTCATCAAAGGAAACCAGAAACTCGAGCAGTTCAGAGTGGTGAGTTTGTGAACTGCATATTAACTTGAGTTATTTATGGAAGAAATGGTCCACGGACAAAGAATGTAGGTTGGGTTGTTGTAGGTTAAGGAGCTGTGACGGCGACAAGCGTCTGAGAGCTGAGGTAACAACAGATTTGGGCCGTATTTAGTTTACACTGAGGAAACATGTGGGCAGCAGACTCCTTCCCACTGCTGGTTCCAATAGGCCTGTTTAGCATGATCTGCTGCAGGAACACACAGCCTCTCTAACCATTACCATAAATGCAACTGTGTCATATTTTCATGCCTCGCGTTGTCACGGTGAGGTTTTTAAAATTGCTGACATAACACTAAATCCAGTACAATGTATGAAATGTGTTGAGGGGAAATTGAATGGACTAAATGTGAATACATAGCAACTGTTATTGTAAGTATGTGTGTTTTCTTTAAAGTGACAGATTGCATTTTGGTGTTTTAGGCTCATGAAGATCCAATGTACGACCTCATTCGGGAAAACAAAAGGAACGAAAAAGAAACCAGGTACATGCACTCATCTTTTGAATCATGAAGGTTGCTCACATCATTTGCTCTAATTTCCATAATTAAGAGTCAGATTTGTTTTAACGGACAGACAAGATGTTTTCGGCTGCTCTGACAGTTGGATCACACACTTGAGAACTTGCAGGTTTTAGTTTTTTTCAACTGTTGTACCACAGCAGAGTGGCACAATCTCAGCTGACCTGGAAATCCTCTCATGGTGGCTGGTTCTCTGCCGGTTCCTAGCAAATAGTGTTTGACACCAGGGTGTTTGCACACACGCTTGCAAGTGTGTGTGTTTTTGCATGCATTACAAAAAGGTTATTTAAAGGTCAGTGGCGTTGTGCAGTCTGGGTAGCGTGTGTATGCTGCAGTAATTATGGCGTCTTCTTTGGAAAAATACTGAAAGTCCAGCTTGCTTTTCCAATTGCATGAACTGTATTTTGCCGTAAGTTCTCCTCAGAAAATGTAATGATGCATCTACTTAAGTGTTTTCTTGCAATTTTTCAAGGTCGAAAACATTTTGTATTTTACTCTTTACACTTGTTTTTGTTTTTTTATCCTTCCCAAAGTGACTTGTTTTTGCATTGATGATATCATCTCTACTACTTAACTACAATTATTTATATTTTTATTTTATCTGCGGTGCACACTCTTAATCAAAAATAATCAAACACATAACGAGATGTCAAGGAGCCACAGGAAGACAACAAAGCCAATATATATTTAAAGTATTTTTTATGGGTAAATGCAGCCTGTTGCTTTAGTGTAAAGATGTGTTATTGTAATGTGAATTTGATGCCTGACTGAAATGCTTAGTCTCTAATAAAATCAGTGCTGACAGTTTGGATACATAAATCCACAGTACTGGAGCTGAGGAGAAGGGACTTCTTTTATAGTTTAGCTATAGGCTATGAAGTGCTTTAATGATGGAGATGGAGTTCACTTTGAGACCTAGAGGTAAACTACCAAGAGAAGCATAACACGAAGTGCTCAGATGATCCTGCTGCTCTGAGAGATCAACATAATGAGCTCTGATGGGCACTTCTCACGAGCATGCCACCCTTTTCTCAGAGAAACCCTTTGATGGCTGAATAGTTAACAGTTTCTCAATGTCCTCATGACTTTCACATTTCTGATGTCATCATAGGGCTGCTCGATTATGGCAAAAATCATAACCACGATTATTTTGGTCAATAATTGATACCACGATTATTAAATACGATTATTCATTGACTTTGAAAACATCCATTTATTGAACTTTAAAACAAATAATAATTTGAACAGTCTCTTTTTAACTGTTGATTACCCTGAATGTATATTTCAACTGAAAAACCAATACAAAAATTAATTAAATAAATGATACATTTAAAGGTGGGGTAGGTAATTTTGGAGAAACCAGCTCGAGTGCGCTAGAATTTGAAAGCCGGAAAAATCTGCCACTTCCTTACAGAGCCCCTCCTCCAACACACACGAACGCGCACATGACCAATGAGGGCACGAGATAAGTTTGTGCACAGATGGAAGGCTGACAGGCAGGTAGGCCATCCAGTTATTTTAGCCGGGCCGGCTCAGATGATTGGTCGTGCTTTTTACAGCGCCACAGATGACATTTCTGTATGGATTTTTTGTCAAAGCACTTCAGATATTCATTGCTATCGGGATGTTAAGAGCATTCCATGGAATATAACAAAAAGTGTATCTCGAGCCGGTTTCTCAGACTTACCTACCCCACCTTTAAATAAATAATATCAAAATAATAAATACCAATAAACAAGATCAACAAATATTTTGGAGCGCACTTCCACAAGCTACTAAACATATATAAATATGATAAATAAAAATAAATTAGACTAAAATAATTCGATCAAATATGTTCTAGTGCACTGTCACAACCGAGCAAAGCAAAATAATCATTGTTTTCAATTATGTTGTTTTTGTAGTTGTGGCAGGCGAAAATCGTAATTGCGATTAAAATACGATTAATTGCACAGCCCTATGTCATCATGTGCCAGCTCACCTCTCTGAGCTGATTAAGGGGCAGGTCCTCCAGTGGCCTTTCAATGCTGTACTTTTCTCCATTCAGCTAAACAGTGAGACTCTTTCTAACGTATTGTGTGATGTGTTGATGTTCTCAAACTTTTTAAGCTGTTGACAAGAAGCACATTTTTGAGCAACTCTGATATTGACTTCTCTCCTTGCTGGACAAATGTTAGCAGAATTATAGCTTCAGTTAAGCATAATTTAATATGGCACAGAAGTTACTGTCACTGGGAATATGTTACACTGGTAGACACTTGGCTGACAATCCGTAAATGCTGGTACTAGGATGCCTTGCTGAAGGACACTTTAGAGGCTTGCCAACATCTGAGTCTGCATCACAGTTGAGTTTCTCTCTCTGTATTTAAATCTCATCTCCTCCTGCCTTTCCTGTTTCTAGGATCCAGCAGCTGCAGCAGATGCTTCAGGACAGCACTTCCTCCAATTCAGACAGCTCCTCTTCCTCATCCTCCTCCTCCTCCTCCTCATCCTCCTCCTCATCAGACAAACACCGCAGCAAGAAGAGAAAAAAGGGGAAGGACAAAAAGAAAAAAGACAAGAAGAAGAGTAAAAAGAAACAGAAGCAGAAGTCGTCCAAAACCAGTGACTCTTCAGATTCAGATTGAGTGTTTGGAACAGGCTTGTTTACTTGTACGCTGTGTGCTTTAAACATAGAGCATGGGTGAAGTAGCTGCTATGGTAGATCTTACGTAGTAGTGAAGTTTTCCGCACTCTGAAGACGTTTCTAAGCCTTTTCTAAGTCCACTGTGCATGACTTCCCCAGGATGACGACTCGCATTATACCTCCTCTCCGACGGATGGTGCAGCACGGGGTCATACGGCACAGCTGCTTAAGGAAGTGTGTGCAGCGTGTGCCACGGTATGTGTGTCAAAAAGCATTAGCTGCATGGGTAATTAATCTTAAGTGATATGAAATGAGCCCGCTGGTGTACGAGATAATGTTCTTCTATCTACGGTGTCCGCAGATTCAGTGTGTTATTAAGAGATTGTATTTTCCACCATATTTTTGTATCCCTGCCATCTCCCTGGTATTAAATACTTTGATTGTAGAGTGTGCTAAACACCGGGGTGGAAAAAAAGTCTAAATGAAACGTTGGAGTACAGCTAGGATTTGTCTTCCACGCAAGCCAGAATGTTTGAATGCTTGTTACTGTACAGAAATATCTGAAATGATTTGTGGTTGGAATATGCTCATTAATGTGCTCTAAAGAAAACCACAGCGATGGGAAAAGAATGTATGTGAATGTGCTCCCTTATTCTGAGAATAAAGATGGCTCTCTCTCCCTCAAATGTTTACTCCGCTCCAGGCTTAAGAAAAACAAACATGTTAACCATTTTGGCCTTGAATGAATGTGAAAGAGTCTTTCATATTTACGGTGATCTTTTGAGGACAGTGCAGCGAAACTCCACACGGCGAAGTCTGATCATTAAAAGTGCACAGCGTAGTCCTGCCGTGACCTTCCTCAGAAAAGAAAAGTTCATTTACAAGAGGCGAAGAACATTTGTCTTTAGATCTTGTCCTGCTCGCAGACTGAGGATACTTCAGAGGGTGTTTCTCAGAAGTCATTTTGCAATCTACACAATGCACAGCGACCCTCCCTCTGTGTTCAACTCCTCAGCTCTCTATAAGGACTTTGCAGCAGACTTGCCCTTTAGGCCACATTTGAGGAAGCCTTTTGTGTCATTTCGTCATGAGCAACACCGTTTTGAGCAGGACTCCCTGTGGAAACGAACTCGAAACATTCCCATTTCCTAATGACCCTGCTAGAGAGACAATTACAGTAGACCTACAGGGAACAAGCAAACTAGATTTCCATTTAGATGTGTGCATTAAGCTTTCCGAGCAGCTCGAATGCTGTAGGCACTAGGCAGTGTATGTTAGTGAGAAATTGCAATTCTATCAAAGAGTGAGGGATGATAAGGCCATGAGAGCATTTTAGTTGCAGATTGAACGCTTATTCATTCTCTCTTCCTTTTCATCTTTGCTTGGCGGCTCTGTCCATCGCCTGGACCAATAAGATAAATCATTGAAACAGTCTGTTCTGCATTGACTTCTCTCTTTCTGAGTGGAACAATGAATCTCCCAGATGAGATTCAGTCACAGGCGGCTCAGAGGGAGGTTGCGCCGCACGTAGAGAGAATTTGGTCAACTGAGTCTTTATTGAAGCACTCTATCTTCTTGGACCAGGGACAGGTCAGACGGCGTGCCAGGACAGACTCATGTTGCAGATTGTGTTACGACTCAAAACACATTTTCCAAAAACTAGTAAATGAAATCTTTATGAACCGAGCCCTGTGCCTAACACATGCATAATTAATCATGTTTGCCAAATGAGTAGGATGCCAGTTCCAATTATGTTGTAGTCATGTCCCGTTGTCTTCACAGCAGATGTGCAGATATAGTGAAACTGTGTATTTTAATCTAAATTGAGTTACACAACCAGCTGAAAGTCTTAGGTTTAACTTGAGAGATGAAAAAACATTGACTGCATTTGATGGCTGCAGAGATGCATTGTGAGGCTGCACTTTATGTAATGCATCATGCAGTACTTATATATTGTCCATATGGCTTAAAACCACTCCACTGCCTCTTTGCTGTCTTTAATATCAGAAACAGTGTGTTATCCCTGACAAAATTAAGGGGAAGTGGCCTCATGTGGCTCAGTGTTGCTCTGCTCTGCGATAAATTCTTCTATCCTGTCTTTTACAATTACATTGAATGAAACTCCACCATTATGCTGTGTAGGACCACTGCTGTGCTACATTAAAAAGGCTCCCGGCGTATTAAAACATTAGGTCATAATCCTACCCGCCAAACAGTTCTCCGTGTATATGTGGGGACCAGAGAGCGCTCAATAACCATGAATTATTAAAGTCATTGTTCCTGTTTGCCTTTCTCTTCTGGCTGCAAGATTGGAGGGAGTTGCTTCTTTGTGCCAGTGTGGCACTTTGTACATCTGCTTTATTCACCAATATAATCTAATATTGTGTAACAATATGAATACATACACTATTCTTAAAAGGCAGTCACCAAAAAGCTCATCCGTTTTTTTTAAACGTATACATATGTAAAACTATTAAAGTACAATCCTAAAATGTGCTATTTTACAATGTTCCTCATATGTTAGCTCAGTAAACACATATCTAACCATTTTTAAACACTTAAAGTTAATCTGTTTAGTACTATATAAACAAGTGCTCAGATTCTTGGAAGAAAAATAAAAGACATTTGCTTAAGTTTGGGTAAAAAGCAGTTTAAGTTTGTACAGTACTTTCAACACGGCTGTTGAAGATGTTTGGATCTCACACAATGAAACACGTTTGTTCATTTGTTTGTTGACAAACATATTTAAAAGAAACAAATGTTAATTGTTGTGAATTCATTTCTGAAGACTGTCATTTTAATATTAACCCTATTTATTCGACTTTTAATGTTGTCATATTTAGTAGATTGTGTCTAAATGTATGAGATCTACATTTCTTTGCCCAAATCCTAAATGTTCTAGAAAATAACAGTCATCCGAAAAATGATTTGTAGCCAATGACCACTGAAAATAAGAGTAAACTAATCTTGAAATAATAAGAACCATACCTAAAAAAAAAAAGTATATATATAATTAAACAAACATGTGTTTTATTAAGTGCCTACAGGTTGAACTTCAGGGGGCTGGTGACTCACACCTGTTTCTGAATGGAAGACATGAGTCGAGTAAAAAAGACTCAAGAAATTCACAATTACATGCAGCTTTTTAAAGCGGACATACATGCTAACCATGTCAAATCCTATCATCCTGAAATCAAAAATATAAACCTGAGTGTTTTTTCCCTCTGATCCAATCTGATTGAGTTTGTAGCCTGAAACGTTATGGAGCAAACCTCGCTGACTGACTCCGGAGCTGCTAAAAGCCAAAGTAGCCTCCTGACATCTTTATTTAAATCTGATAAATGTCACCACTCGTTAGGCAGTGACTCAGTGAGAGCAGCTGGCTCTCATGTTTTCATGCATCCTCTGTCTGACATCACCATCAGCCAGCAGACGGCAGAAGAAGAAAAGAGGAAGTAGAAACATCAGCACTATCTCTATACGGCAGAGAGAGGGAGGGAGGGAGCAAACACCGCTGAGTGACACTCACTCACATACAAACTCTGGACATCAGCGCTTTAGTGGAAGAAGTGTCCTCGCCTCGTCAGGTTAGTCAAAGCTTTCTTCTCTTGCGCAAATGTTGGTGCTGAGCAGTGTTTGTAGCTTCACTTCCTCCGCGTTTGCTGCTAAATGTTGAGGATTCACGATGTTTTGCGGCTCGCTGCGCCTTTCCTCAGCAAGCGTTTATGTGTGTTACATTGCAGCGAGACAATGCTGTGTTTCTCCCTCGTCTTTCCCACCCCGTGTGTCCGTTTCCCCCGGCTGTCGTTTTACTTTTGTGAAGTGGCCTCAGCGGCTCTTTTGGGCGCTGTTCTTATTATTGACATGCCTCATTAAAGCATCGCAGCCCACTCTGCTTTCACGCAGAGACACGCGTTGAACTGCAGTGGAAATCAAACTGCCTTTAAATCCATTCACAGTGTTCCTTTTACTTCTGGTTTGTTAAACAAGTGCGCGTTAAAGCTGCAAGTTGTGTTGTGTTTGCAGCAGATCTGTGAAGGCGCAGAGCTGCTGCTGCTGCTGCTGTTTTCCCGGATCTTTGTTTTCGAGCATGCTGTTCGCTTGATACAGAAAAAGTGATGCGTTCACTGATGCCTCCGATTTCACCCTGCTGCTAATTAAAGAGCTGCTTAAGGGTGTGCGGTGTGTTACTCCAGCACAGCATGCATAGCCACACCATGGGCCTGTCATTAGAAGAAGGGAGAGAGAAAGCTAGACAGAACATGTGATGTTCGAGCTCTGTACTCTCCTACATAACATGAACGGCAACAATGTCAAGATGCATTGTAATCTGGCTGCTGTGAATCAAGTTATCTGAGGTCTACTACTTGTCTTCTCTCTACATCAATGGTTAATAAAAGTTGTTTATGCTCGTCATTTATATGCATTCATCAATGTTAAACACCTTTTTAAGGCTTTGAATCCCTTTTTAAACCAAGCAATGGCCACTTATAACCCCTCAACACTGGTTGCTTATGTCAACGAGTTGAAACTAGTTAGCCACATGTCTTTGTTCTTGTTATGGGATTCTTATGGGATTTAATAATTCATAATGTTCCTGCTTTGCGAGGCTGATGATGATTGTTGTTCGACCCCTCAAATTTAGCAGGCAAACCATGAATCAAGGTGGGGAACCACACCTCTGTTTGATAGACTGTGTGACATTTAGTTTTTTTTATTCTAACACATCCCAGAAACAAAAACACTGTATGAGCCATTCCCGGCCAGCGGTAGGTGTACCCCAAGGGGTACTTCTGCTGTTATTAGGGAGCACATGGAAACATTATACAGTAAAAACATTGGATTTGATCCGCATTCTTGTCTTGTGGGTAATATTACATTACATTGCATTTAGCTGACGCTTTTATCCAAAGCGACGTACAATAAGTGCGTTCGACCAACACAATACAAACTTTAAGAAAACAGAATCAGATAGAGCAAAACATTTCAAGTGCTACTCAACTGGCTTTAGATAAGCCAGCCCTTTATTAGTATATAAGTGCTTTGTTAATAGTTCTATCGCTCGAAGTGGAGTCGAAAGAGATGAGTTGTCAGTCTGCGCCGGAAGGTATGTAAGCTATCTGCTCAAATAAACATGCAAATAGGATTACATATTGATGTAATGCTGAATTTGATGTATTGCCATAATAACCTAACCGCTATTACAGGCCCAGCTTTACTAACCATTTGAGTCAATTCATGATGCAATTGATAATAGTTGAAATAAAATAGAAGACTAAATTGCTGGTACTCTAAGTAGTAGTAGGTTAGTACAAAGGTAATCTTGACCAAATGTACTGAAGAGAAAAAGAGTCCAATGCTCAACAGTGAACTGTTATGATAGCAGTGAAATACTTTTCATAAAGCCATCCTTTCACTCAAAAGGGTTCTTTGGAAATCATTACTGTAGATGAAAAAATGTGATATTGTGCTATAAAACTGCCTTGAAACTGCTACTATTCCTCTTTATGCCTTTGGACCCACAGTGGTACTTTAAAGGGCCCCTGGCTGTCTGTGGACCCTATTTTAGGAACTGTTGCTCCATATTTCCTCTGTGATCATTCAGTTACCAGGAAGAAGCCACAACAGTGTTGGTCTGTGGCACAGAGCGTCTCCCAGCTCCCAACATCAGGGATTCGCTGTAGTCTTCCCTCGCTCCCTCCAGGCAGCTTCTGATGGAGTTAAAGCCCATTTACATGCCCTGTTAGCCACATGCCTGTTGTGATGGAGCCACACGCATGCCGGCATCTCCGTGTCAACTCGACAATAAACACAGGCAACCACAGCCTAGGAACAGGATCATAAGCACACGCTGCAATGTTTCAGATTTAGAAAAACAGGAAGTTATCGTCGGCACGGGAGTTATCGTGCTATTCTGGGATTATTATTGAGGTAAAGATTTTTAGGTTATTGTCTGTTGTCTGTCTTGTTGCCCATGACGATCTAGAGCAGGGATCACCAACCACATCTGTCCAAGGGCCGAAATGTAACCAATAGACACTATCGCGGGCCAGCGATTTTTATATAGCCCAGAATTTTATAAATAGTATTCAGATTACTTTTAGAATACTTTTAGAATACTTTCTTTTTCCATAACAGATGGGTATGTTTTTGGGAACAGGAGACACTTATTTTACTGTTTTCATGGCTTATCAAGAACTCAAACACAACATCTTGGTGTCATTCTGGACAGCTCTCTCATCTGCATCCCACATAAAAAACATCACCCGGACTGCATTCTTTGTACTGTCTTAAAACCTTTCCTTGGAATATGTTATGAATTGTAAGGTGTCCTTGGGTGCTTTGAAAGGCGCCCCTAAATAGAATCATCATTATTATTTATTATCTGAAACGATGTAATAACTTTTAAAACTGTTTCCAGTCACTTGCCCCATGCATTCAGCAGCAGCAGGCCATTCACTTTGATTTCATCCCGTTATGAAATGTCATCATTTCGACAATAAAGAAATGCTACATAAACGTTATCTTGCACATTTTATCTAACCATCTCCGTTTCTAACTTTCAATATATTTTAAAAGAGATCTCTCTCTCTCATCTGCGTGCGGGGGCGGGGCCTCACAGACACGCTGCATCTCTCTCTCGCTCACAGACATGCTGCAGCGCTGTGCAGTGTGCACACAGTTCTGCCGGTAATGCATATTACATTTTGTGAGGAAACTTTTCCACCAATAATTCCAATAAGTATTCCAAAATGTATTCACTTTAGGTTTACGAAAGTAACTGTAATCAGATTACTCGTTTTTAAATGTAACGCCAGCTGAGTTAGCCTACTTGATTTTTGTATTCTGATTACGTAACGCCGTTATGTATTCCGTTACAATCCAACCCTGCTTCTAGGCTACTGTCCAGCAGCTCCAGCCTCTCTGTTGGACTCTGTCACAGCGGGGCTACTGCTGTGGTGCAGAGCGCATTAACCAGACTCTTCACAACGAAGGATCACTTCTTCTTCAGGGGAGGGAAGGTTTCGCAGTACGCAGTCTACTGTCCCTGCAGCTGCTGCCTCTCTGTTGGACTCCGGTACTGCACCTTACTCACGAGACGTTGTAAAAAAAGAAATGGGTGGGGGGCGAACGCAGTAACCACTCCGCCAACGCCACAGTCACCCCCGTCGTGCAGGCCGGATGAGAATGTCTGGCGGGCCGGATGTGGCCCGCGGGCCGCCAGTTGGTGGTCACTGATCTAGAGTGTTATTCGATGTGAGTTTCTATCGGTGTAATGTACTTGAACTGAGAGATCCTGTTTTGCATTGTGAGGTTTTGGCCTCCGTGTGCACCCTGTTGCTGTGGTTGACAGAGGGTTAGAGATTGATGTCTTTGGTTTTAGACTCAGGTCTGGCACAGCTTTAGCAGTCAAGGAATGCAATTTTCGACTCACCCTTTGGAACAAACCACTAACTTGAGCATTAAACTGGTATGGGAAGTTTAATGTGTGCTAGTATCTGTCCAGGTCAGAATTGAAGCGTGCCAGAAGTGTTTTATTTCAGTTTTACAGCCACCTGAGGGACCTAAATGTCAAAAGGAATGCACATGCATGCAAAAACAAATTTATTAGCAATAACCTCCATTTCTTGTTAGCTGGCTTACCCAAATAAAGATTATTTTATCCCTACCTAGTACCTACAGGGTTTTTAAAAATCAGCAATATAGTAAATGAGAAATGAGATGGAAAATACGGCAGCATTGACTTTTACCAGAGTCATTAAGCCAAATAAAGTGATGGAATTAAACTTTAGCGCCGTGGTGTTTTATTTTAAACATAATCCTGGAAATCAGATTAGTGGAAGGAGGCAGAGATCGTAGAGTTCTTTTTGTGAGAGGGTGGGTGACTCACTTAAATTGCATCACATGCAAGATTCTGATTTTGTATCTCTTTGACACAGCCTACTGTTTGGTATCCTCTCACCACCTCCTGAAGTGTAACCTTGTCTCCTCTCGCCTGTCAGAGCCCCCTCCCTCCCTCCTCTTGCAACTTGTTATCTTTCTCTCATTAGCTTACTCTCTCACACATACTATCTTACTGTCTCTCTCACATAAGCATCTACCCCGTTTCTTGCCGTTTCTTCTCATTTGCTTCCTCTCACATTGCAGCACACACTTCCCCCATCTACTTTCTCGCTCTCACTTCTTGCTCCTTGAGGGAAATGAAGGTATGTAAATTGTTTTCTCCTTAATGTATGCCCGGCCTATGCTATCGGTCCATCTCAATGAACTAATTTCCCCCTTTTTCTCCGAAACGCTCAGAATCGCAACATTAGACTAACACCAAAAACTTCAGGGCCAATGTCATGTCTTTAGGTCTTTCTATATATTTGTGTGCAATCAGCCAGTGCTAATGCATATGAAAACAACCTGCATGCAAATTAAAGTACTGGCAGCCTTGCTTGTTGTACAAACTGGAGTGCTTCACCTTCAGCGGCTTGAAGTTAGATTAATTTGCAGTTCCAAATGAGACAAATGTTGTCTTGCATAATTGCTCCCTGTGGTACGAAGTTAATTAAAACAGCAGGTACTGAAGGTGTGATGGGAAGGTGCCAGACAGATATAGGTGGGTGAGGAGAGATCTCATAGGTACTAATGCCATGTTCTGCTCTTTAGTTGACTGATTATTGCCTTGGGCGAATTTCAAATCCGAGCAGCTATAAAAAAAATGCAATAAATAGGAGAAACCGATGGACGAAGGTTGTTGTTTTATGACAAACCGTGATCATGGGAATACGCTCACGAATGTACATCAACTTTTTGCTCTGTGCATCTATAAATGTATGGGTTTTCTTCCTAGGGCACAGAGTCCATCCATTCTTTGAATATGAATCAGTTTGAGCGGAGAGCATCCGCAGGCGTGTTTCTCCGTCCGAGTCTAGACTTTATGCGGAGTGAAGCAGCCCTATATGACCCAGAAAGTGATACGGTTCCCTCTGCGTGCTCGCTCTGCCTGCTGCATTCCAGCTGTGGTACTGCCGCAGAGCTCTGTAAATATTGAGTGAGAGGTTAGCCAGCTCTTTTTCTCTCTGTGCGTGTGTGGTGTTTAGCATTTCTCAACTAAGAGCCGCTCAGCCCGCTCAGAGCCTATGTACTGACCCAGTAGGATAAATGGTAAGCTAGTCTCTCCCGTATATCCACGTTCCAGCTGTGTGAGGGGCTTGATCTGACTTCACGTTCAACGCTGGATACTTTTGGGATTGTCCAACGGGTGCGGTTGTTAGAGGCTACTAGAGTACAGTGTATGCAGCTGTTGTAGGATGTGCGGATGCTTCAGTAGCATCACACAGTGTATGATTTATGGCAGGTTTGCACATGTTCTGCACAGATCATCCAGATTTCAGCGCTGTGTTGCTGTGTCAGTTATTATGTTTCTCCAAGGCTTCCCTGCATCCTTTTCACAGTAGCTACGTGCTGGTGTTTCAGTATGACCCAGGTGCTAAACACAGGTTTACTTAGCTGTGACGTATATTGTAACTTTTCCCATGTGTATGTGTAGCCCTTTAGGTGTCGTGCAATAGTATAGGTCATTGCTTGATCTCTATGTTTCTGTTCATATGTGTATGCTGGCTGTCAATCTCCCATCTGTTCAGCAAAGCATCTCTTGATCCATGAGTCCACCCGTCCATACATCCTTTGGCTTTTTACCTCTTTCTCCCTGTGATCAGGTGGTCTGGGCCTACGATGCGCTCTTCCCCTGGCAGTGTACTCCCACTATTATCTTTTTTCTGCACAGTTCTCTCTAAATGTTGAACTTTGGTATTTATGTTGAACCATTACTTAGCTGAACTTGCTGTCTCATGTAATAATGAGTGTTCTGTTTGATGTCTGATCTGGGGTGGAGAGGGATTTTAGGAAACTTCAAGCACATCATCACAGACAGTGCCGCATTCTTTTTGTTGAATTGTTCACACCCTGTATAGCAGAGAGAAAGTTGAGAAACTGTGAGTGTGAGCCAAACACTACCTGACTGTAACTCAAATGATGGGCATCAGATTAGAAGGGCAGGTGGGTGGTGTCATGTCCTCTGAAGCATTTATGTTCTGATTTGATGCTTTCTGGGGAAAAGAAAAAACTTTAAATGTCACAATTGCTTTCTTACTTTTAGTTGTTTTTGTGGTACAAGTCAAATATACCTTCAAACGTTCTGCAGTATTTAAAGTTTAAGAAAAGCATGGAGCAATCAAAGCAGGCAATCTTTGCACATAAAGGGGTGTTCATATAAAAACTAACCATTTCTGGCAGGTTAATTTTACCTTCACCTGAAAACAAATGTACTGATTAAAGGGAACTCAACTCTTCTCACTCACCATAGTGTATCGGCATGTCTTTAGGGTATATGTGATTTAGTTAAATAAAGTATTTCAATTACCTAAGGACAGATACCATGGTCAGTTCAGTCTCTCAGGCACATCGTTGAGACTGCAAACCACTACATTGACATAGATATGTTGGTGTGTGTGTTTGTGAACTATGAGTCACATGTTGAAGCCAGGGTCCAATCGGAGGTGGGCTTCATGTTGTCTCTCTGCGTCTCCCAGGTGCACACAACCCTGATCTTGTCAGATCTGTCCCCTGATGAGAGTGGACAGCACACACGGATGAGTGGAGGTTCAGTGAGATCAAACCAGCCTGTTGTTTTCTGGGTATGGGAGGGGGGTGTCACAGTTTCTAAGAAACCTACAGACTTATTTGTTTCTTATTTTACAGCTTAAAGGTCCCATGTCATGCTTTTCCGGTTATTGCCCGTCCCCTTGTGTGTTATGAAGGTTTTTATGCATGTAAACGGTGTGCAGAGTCAAAACCCTCAAAGTACACCATGTAGCGAGTAAAGCTCTAACACAGAAAATACCTCCCCAAAACGCCTCGTTGGAGATACGTCACTGTCCATTTGATTCTTCCGGGTACATCATGATGTCATGTCGTCCCCGGAACGAAATGGACCAATCCGTGGAGCCGTTAGGTTACGTCCGCGGAGCCGTTATGTTAAGCCCCCGCTGATTGGTCCAAATTGACCAATCCACGGACTTCCTCACACACTCAGTGCAGGCAGCTCTGCTGATCTCTCCTCCCTGGCTGCAGGCTGATAACAGACAGTTGGAATCGCGGCGAAATTCTCTCTGCAGACCCATTCTCACAGCGTTTATCAACCTTTTTCTTACTCAATATCAAGCCACACTTATTGTTTTTACTCCGGCTGTGACTTTGTGTGTGCTCAGGGTGAGTTTTGCTGTGTTTCGCTAAACAAGGAAATCACACCTCCACGGAGCTCAGCGCGATTCACAACGTCCCGACTGGTCCCGACCAATCGGAGCACACTGGGCTCACAGGGAGGGGGGGGCAAGAGCTGCAACGAGCCGTTTAGTGGAGAGAGTGAATACACATACTTTACAGAGATGCTGTATGCGAAACCAATGTGAGTTTGGAAAATTGCACAGTATAAATCTATTCTAGTAGACCTCAACAATGGAATTATGATCAGTGGAAATGGCCATGACATGGGACCTTTAAATGAGAACATAGCCTCTCTCTCTTTTCCATCTTTAACTTGCTTTCTAGTTTTCCATCTTTCTCTTTTAATTTCTCAGAGTCAATCTTAGCCATGATTATAGTAGTCTCAGTTTTCTGTGATTAGCGTCGTGGTTAGAAAATGACTCTTTAAAGACTTATTCCCGCTGTGACTGAAAGACACTTGCAAATGATGTAATTTTGTGTGTTTTCTTTCAAATTTGTAATGGTAGGGCACTGTGAGCTCCACCACAATAAAACTCCTTTTTATAGATACTTTCTCACTGCAAACTTCATTTCAAGTTATTTCTGTTAGGAAGACTGGAGGGTAGACTGAAGAGAGAAGTGCAATAACGCATATCTAAACATATTGCATAATTAATGTATGGATTCAGATTGAGGATTTGAACCGACGCAGGCCTCGGCGATGTCGAAGTGCTGCAACAGTTTCTTTTCTTGGGACTAGTCAAGGTTAGCTCTTGAGAAAAGAGATTGAGGAGTGGAGGGTCTCTCATAAAAGGCCAAGGTCACCAGCTCACTGGTTCCCTCTGGCTGGGGAACTGCAGGCCTTGGATTGAAGGTGTGTAGCTTTATGTCAGGGCTGCCTCTGAGTCTCTGAATAAATCAAAAACACAGAAGGACATTCAAGATTGATTGATTGAAACAAGACATATTGATATCTCCTCTATTTCGCTCTTCTTTCGCTCTGAATTTATCTCTTCATGCCTCTCTTTAAAGACTTTACGAACCGATGCTCCATTCCTTCATTTATCTATTTCTATCTGTCTTCCTCAACACTTGTTCTGCCTCCTGGCTAGTGTTTTCAGCAGCACTTTCCATCTAAACAACTCCCTATACTGTACACATTGCTCAAGTCCTCCTGGCCCTCTCAGCCCACACATTGACCACAAGCATCAGCAGAGTTCAACAGAGCATCTGGAATATATTGACCTCCACAAGACCCCAGTACTCGTGTCTCGTGTTGCTATTTTTAAGTTACCGCCCGAAGTGTGTTTTCTGCTCACTGTAACCACCCAGTAGAAACAAGTCATCACTCTCACACCTGGACGCTATATTTAATCAATTCCTCTGTGATAAAAAAACGCTGAATAAAGAAATCTTCCTTTAGGCCCACCACAAAGCTTTGCTCACCGGGATTGCAATGCCCTTAAAGAACAACAGGTCAACAGGTCAAGCCTAGCCAGAGCTCTTAGATAGCTTTTGTTTACTTTGTCCAAGGGGCGACATTTCAACTTGCCCTCAAGTCTATTTTGTGTCCAGAGTGTTTGAAAGTTAAATTATTATTTATTTGTATTGCCCAGACTGTAAATGGACACTCATTATTATCATTTATTTGTCTTTCTTTCTGCCTGATGAGGTTGGAAGCTAAGTAAGCAACAGTATGAGACTGTTGGCATATATTTACCCAGTGCTTTTGTTATGAAAAGACACCCATAGGAGGATTGAGTAGTCCTGTGTTGTGCTTATCTGTGTTTTTGCTTCTAGTCATTCCTGCCAGCTATGTTGTTGTGTCTATAGACCCAGGTTTTCCCGCCATCTGAGACCAAACCTCTAGGAGTGTTTTGTTGTCTGTTAGACTCAGCTGTGCCATTGTTTTTGATCTCGGGATTGTTTTTTTTGTTTTTTATTTGTGGCCTGAGCAGATTCCCCATCTGTAAACCACCTGCCTTACCCGTGTCACCCTGGCTGGTCTGTGCTGGCCACACATCAGTGTTTCCCATTTCCTGTGGATACTACACGTGGTCAGTGTGCCTAGCCTTTATCCTATGCCCAGCTAGAAACTGAAGGATAACACGGTACAGCTCAGTTCAGCTGGGTTCAGCACGGCTCTCTGAGAGAAGAGGGGTATTGTAATGGTGGCCAAGCTGGTCTTAATGTTGCCTTCAGGGCTTGTTGCTGTGTCTATTCTTTTGTTGTCTGCAGGGGGAAGCTTAACACTTGTGGGAGTGAGTATTTGTGCATGTCCAACTTGTATGGCAGCATGTTATAGCCCAGAAAGTGCTGTTGAAGAAAGGCACAGGAAATACCAATGGCATTTCCCAACAACGGCAGAGCTACCGGATACATAACAGTCTTTAAACATGTGGTGAAAGTTGGTTATACACGAAGCGAAGGTTTCAGAAGTACACTTTAGTTAACATGAACATGCCTCTTTTGAAGCGAAGGTGGAAGATGAGCCACTTCCTGCCATTATATGCTTGTGAACTGATCCATTTCCTGTTGACAGAAAGTATGAAGAGAAAGGTCAAGAGGTGGAGGCACAAGCTGATGTAACGTCGTTAGTTGTTGTTTTCAGTATCGATAACGGGGCAGGCTGACGTGTGAAACCTGTTGTGTCTCATGTCTGTTTCAATATTCTCAGTGAATGGATGTATGCAGGGCAGCTATGCAACGATTAAATCATCCAATGACATCGTACCCACAGCAATGAAAGCTTGACCCGAGGAATGCCCCCCCGCTTGTGTTTTTCTTGCCCCCCTTTCTCAGTCTCTCTGTTTCACAAAAATGTGGGTAACATACAATTAACCCATAAAAGGCAAAAACATCTTTGAATCTTATTCCCCAGTCCTTAAATAGCCTGACTTCAACCTCATTTATTGTTTCTGCCTTTGTACCACAAGCAAGCCCCTTCCCACAGTTTTACTCCAAGTTAACAATAATAAGACAACCACTAGCGAAGCCTCAATGAATGGCTTTGAAGGAACCGGACTAGGTACACAGGAGGGATGGAAGTGTTTTAGCAGTGGCCCAGTCACCACACTGTGAGGGTGGAGGCTCAACTGGCATGGGCACCGACTCGTGACTGTCAGGCAGGGCTGGAGCCTTTCAGTGGGTAAACATAGGGGAGGGCATGGGTGTAGCATATGGTTAACAAAGAATAAAAAGACGCGGGGGATAAATAAATAGGATGGCTGTGGAGAGTGGGAGGCTGAGGGCAGTGTTTAAGGGTTAGCAAATGAATGGGTGAGCCCAAAGATAGAGCATGGGGCATCTGTCAGGAGAGGGGAGGCGTTGTGGTGAGGGTGTGGCAGCATGAAGGGAGTTTGGGAAGAGACTCAGTAGGCAGGAATGAGCAAAAGAACAGTAACAAGCATCTGTGAGACTATAAAAGGCAATAAAGGAACAAATATTTTAAATATCAGTGCCAGTATATTATTTCTGGCAAGCATGAGCTTATGTGTTGTGGCTGTGCGCAGTGGTGTGATACTGAGGAGCCATTGGTGGTGGTGGTGGTGATGAATAACAGTGTGCCTCCAACAGTGCAGTCAGTCAGTATGGAGGATAGGCAAAGAGCACCCAGCAGGGAGGAAGGGAGTGTTTTGGTGCAGCCAAGTCTTGAAGCCACCCAAGACATGTGTGGAGGTGGGTGTGTTTGCATGTGTGGAATTAAGGGTATCTTGATGTATAGCCACAGCTGGGGGTGGGCTCTGGGAGGGGACAGAGAGACAGCTGGCAGAGCAAAGGGTGAGTGTAACGAGGAGCGAGTGTGACAGCCACACTGACTCCTTTGTTCCCACTCTCTTGTGCCAGTCACAGCGAGTAACCCCCATGGCTGATCTGTGTAGGGACTGAACATTTTCACAGCACCCAGACCACAGACACGGCAGGGAGGCCATGGTGAGGAAAACTTCCCACTGGTTAATAAAGTCGTGACATTGATGATGACGCTTGGAGTGCCAACTTTGATCTTTAGCGTTGGATGGCTGTGTGGCCGCCAGTCTCATTGTGGGTCTACAGGTTTCCACCCAGTTTGATGTTGGCACAACATTCTCCTTCCTTCACTTGGCTACAGGTGTACTGATTGCATTATTCATTTGTGGTGATTTATAAGCAGTGGATATACATCTGAAATAGTTTGACACAAAATCCTCCGCCATTGTCAGTCAGTTAAAAGTGTTTTTCTTGGGTTTACTTAGTGCCCGGATAACCTTCCTTAATGCAAACGTAGGTGCTTTTTTTAAATCTCAAAAACTGTATTTATCATATTTATGTTTTTTGGTAATTCAATAAGTTAATTTTCTATATGAAGTAATTGCTAAATTCTAACAGACTAGCCAATATTAGCATTGTAGACAGCCAGTTCTCAATAAATCGTTTTCATGTTTTCTTCATTTTCAGACTGGTTTTGTGGATTACTAGTCCTTAAAGTTAAATGCAGTCCTTAGGGCGTGTGTTAAAGGGCATACTAGTTACTGAACATGAAACTTCTATTATAAAGCCAATGGAGCTAGCATTGTCAGAGCACTTTAGCTAATCCTTACCCTGGCCTTAGCACTCTGTCATTAGAGTAGCGTTGGCACTTCAATGCAACACTTTGAAATCGTTTTTCTTTTTTTTTTCATAGGTGTGTTGTGTGTGTGCTTGTTTCACTGACAGCTGACAATAGCAGCACAAGATTTCCACAAGATAGCCTATAACCATTGTTAATAATGTCATTGCACCTGTAGAGCACTTATTACGCTTGTGATGATAGTCATCAGTACGAACATAATTGTAGCGCCAGCAACATTGAACAGCAGCCTGCTCGCTATATGCCTGGGTAATGAGTGTTGTTGAGGGCACGGGATCTCCCCTGAGTTATGGTTTAATAAGGTGGAGAGGAGAGATGTATGTGTGCATTGCTCCTGTGTGGCTTCTGGAGGAAATGCTGCTACGGAGTGCATCTAGTCTATCAAGATGCAAGGTCACTTGAGACAGCTTCCTGCACCTTTCTTTTATTAAACCTGTCTGATGTGTGTGTGTGCATTTATCTTTCTCAGCACGTTCATTTGAACTCCTCAGAATGCCAGTAGCCTGCAAATAATAGACCTATGGATGGAGGATGTACACTTATCGCGTATTCCTTCATATTACACAGTAAAGCACCCAGCCGCTTACCACCATTTAACTTTCCATTTTTTTTTCTAGTTAAATACGCTTTTTCAGCTCCTGACTTCTTCCTCTGAGTATCTGAACCATTTAGTTCAAGTAGGACATGTAAAAATAGCCACAAATCAATCCCAAATGCTCTCGGGCTCTTCGCACATCTCGATCTAGGCTAGCACAACCCAATAGGGGATAGTGACACAGCATTCAAAGCTGGGCCGAATGACTGGCAGACCGGCACTTTAGAAGAGGGCATGTTCAGATTTGACTGGTAGCAGTGATTCAGGCCTTGACACACTTTAAAAGCCATTAAAGAGGCTGTGGTGGATTATGGTTTGTTGAGTTATGATGATGATATGACCTTTTTAGTTATTCCATGCTCGAGCTGAGATGGTAATCCTCTGAGCTATTGAATTTAGCTAAATGGAGACCATGTTTCCATTAAAAGATGTATATGATTTGTACAACAATGTATCGGGGATTTACAGCAGACCGTATTATTGATGGCACAGAAATGTGTTGTGAGACTCCACCATAGTGATAGCATGGAAAGACCTGCGGGGCCAAGAAGCAGGCGGGCACAGAGCAATCATAGATCTTCAGATTATTTTATATAGGTTGCATCCAACATTTTTTTAATCAAATATCACAAGCTCATAACACAAGATAAGGTTTTTCTAAACTAAAGATTTTTTCCCATGCTGAAGCACTGTTTGTTCACTGTGTGTGTAGACCTTTTGATTCTGTGTTGACCCTCGCGAGGCACCCAACATATCAGAAGCTCTCTGTGCACTGCAGTTTCATGGGAAAAACCTGCACTGCAAACACTTTGGCAAAATATACACCAACATCCTGTGTGTACGATGGCATGGCTTCTGCCTGATACCAAATGTCTGAAAGCAATCTTGGTTGTGTGTGTTTGTCAAAAGATTGAACCAAATGAAAACATGGCCTTGGTGGCTCGGCAATCATTTGCAATGGAAATTCCCTGACCTGGGATGCCCAATCCTTCACATCCCATTTAACTCAATGGGGCACATGCCAGGCATGCCAGCAATGTGAGCAGAGGGAGTTAATCTCCTGTAATGTAACAACGCATGTCTGAACAAGCTCTCTAGTCATCAGCGAACCAGTAGCCTTTTAGCTTTAACCCCCACTAAGACTGTTGGTATAACTGTAATGCTTTCTGTATAACCATGCAACATGAAAATGCCTGTGGCTGGAAGATGCCTCGAATCATCTGTGTGTTTTTACAAAGCTGGAGATTTGCCAATTTAAAATGTTAGGCCTGATCTTTTTCAAAACCCAACGAGGCTTGACCATATGTTTCTTCAAAACTAAAAACAGTCTCTGTATACACATATGCAGAAATGTGATGTTGGAAAACACCCCCCCCCCCAACCTGTGAAGTAGGAGCCATTTTTTTTTTTTATTAGTTTGACTTTTGAAATGAACAATATTTACATATTCATGGTCTCCGGGTTTTTAATGAGGGGGAAAAAGTCCATTTCTTAAAAAGAATGATTGCACTGGATAAAATTAAGTTTTTTTGTCGATCCACACCACACTATTCTAAGCGGAGCTTTTTTTTAATATGTATATAGGGAAGTTATGCTGCAGTTTTCTCAACAATCTTCTCTGCCGGCTAGATAAATTTCATGTTTGAATACCATCATTCTTGTCTTTATGTAACATTTTCCTCTCTTGTATGGTGAGGATATGTAACGGTGACAACAACATGAAAGCACTCTTACACTGAACAAGCTTGTTTTTCTTGTGGTATAGATTCAAAATGTTCACCCTGGTTACAACCCCCCTCCTGTGTTCACTCGTTTTAAAAAGAGACGTGTTGAACAAGATGTGCACCACACTTAACGTAATTACCTCGCTCTGCCATCTCTTTTCTCTAAAATGAGTGAAACTAAGCCTTTAGCTACAGTATTGTTCTTGCATAATCCTCACTGCCCTATTCTTGTACTTCCACACAACTCATGTTTGGTCGGCAGAGTGCACTACTCTTTTTGTGGGTCCGTGGGTGTGTTCAACTCCTCAAAGCACCTGCCTGTTTGGTTTACAATTAGATCATAGAAGACTTGCCATCATTATCTTCCTCACGAACAGCGTTAATCCCGTTAAGAGATGGAACAAGCTCTGTGTTTTATGAATGAGAAGCCCCACAGAGGGGAGTTTTACATCTGTTTTTGTTATGCTTGTGTGTACACTTGTAGTTGTGTGAGCATCTCTTCCATAATAACCGCTGGTACTTTTTTCTTCCTGCTGTCTGGGGTGTCATTTTAGCAATCTAAGGAATTATGTGATCCGTTTTGGTTCATTTCCACACCTTACTGAATGCGTGTGGAGTCTCTACCTATTTTTCTTTTAAACATTTCATGAGCACAAAGCAACTTGATTTTCCAACTGCTGTATTTGTAAGAGTTATTTATTGTATTGTATTCCATAACAGCATTTGTATGGTCCAGACCAGCAGGCATGTGATAAAACATCATGGCGCTATGTTGGAGAAGAGTTATTGATTTCCCCCAGGGTCATACAGTTTGATTAGTTACACAATGGAGTTACACAAACTGGAGCCGGTCATAATGTAATGTCTGTTTTTTCAATGAAGGCCCAGCTTCATAACATGAACTGTGTCAGTGTTTGTATAGACATTAGGCAGTCTATGTTTATGTGGTTGTTTGCCTTCTCTCTTGAATAAGAGGGGGTGTGAGAAGAGAGATGCTCGGTTTCGCTCGCTGTTCTGCTGGAGTAGTCAAGGTCACTTTATGATGGAGGCATTTTTCTGCTTGTGAATGAAGAATGCAATGCTAGTCCCTCCTGAAGCTACAATGCCTCCTGCCTCCCCCCCCCCCCCCCCCCCACACACACACACACACACACACACACACACACACACACACACACACACACACACACACACACACACACACACACAGGCACCACAGTTAGACAATGGGACTATAGACCTGTTTCCATGACTTCCCTCTCCGACCAACCAAAAAGCACCATTCATCCCCGCCTTGGTCATGTGACCTGGCAGGGTTTTTGGTGTGGTCCCTACCATCCCCTCCACACACACACACACACACACACACACACACACACACACACACACACACACACACACACACACACACACACACACACACACACACACACACACACACACACACACACACACACACACACACACACACACACACACACACACACACACACACACACACACACACACACACACACACACACACACACACACACACACACACACACACACACACACACACACACACACACACACACACACACACAGACACACAGGGGTCCAGTGAACTTTTTCAGGATGGCCTGTTCCTTGAAGCGTGGCCTCAGAGGCTCCTATCATTGTTGTCTCCAGTGATCAGTCAGGGAGAAGCCCCCCCCATCCTCTCCCACCACTCTCTGCTGCTTTTGAAGAATTGCACTTTGATGTTGTTTTTTACGCACTGCTTTCTTTTGAAATAAGGCACTTATTTAACTTTGTTCATTTTGAATCCCTGAAGTTTGTTCCACTTTTTAACAATCGTTCATATTCGATTATATAGATTATATCATGGTTGCACTTATTATAATTATCTACATGCTAAATGTGATATTAAGGGCCAAAGGCTGGATTTGAAGTCATTTGTTTTACATGTTGGGAATTAAGCTAGATGTTCAACAAATAAATCAGTTCATCCCTAACAAGTAAAATATGTACAAGACAATGCTATTTATACCGCAATAATCATGTGGTTAAATCCCCTCCATAATGATTACTGCTGCTGTTTTCAGTATTATGACAGTCACATTCCAGTCTAGTCTGTTCCTTTAGGCATCCAGGCTTTTCTTTCTCCAGCTCGGCCCTAATGGTCCAACTATGCGAGTTGAATACACCAGAGACCCCTCGGCCTGCAGCCAGACCAGCCACTGTGGGGGCTTCTGGGGACGTACAAAGCATAGCTCACATTTTATCTCCTTACCCCACATCTCTGGCAATTTAAGGTTTAGGAAACCGCTGTTATCAGCCTCAGAATTTCATCTGAGGTCCATAAAAGCCTCCTGGTGAAGGACAGAATGGGCGAGTGGTTGATGTGCAGATCTTTTTTTGGGCGGTGTCTTTCATGGTAACTCTAGTCTTATTTACGATGTAGCAAATCCTTATCATTTTTTAGGATCTCATTCTGCCTGCAACTAGAATATAATGCTAATGTCTATTTGATTATTTATACTATTGTATCCAACAATCCCTGCAAAGTTTGTGCTGCTGCAGAAAACTTTCCTGGTTGTTATTAACTTTTTTTTAAATCAGGCAGTATTTCCAAAGCTCAATCCTCTTATATCTGTTGGTTTGAAAAAAAATACTCAGTGGAGATCGAGTGTTTGACCTGGACAGGCTTCTTCGAGCAGGGATGAGAAGCCAGAGAAGAAGGTCATGCTGTCAGTGACTCACTAGGCCTGTGGGCTTTCTCACATTCACACATGCACACACACTCTTCTCCTAACAGGCAGTGAAAAAGCTTCCAGGGTAAACACCTAATTGTGCTCCTCTTTTCTGTTTTTAAGCTCTCACCGCCGACCTTGATGCTGACTGATATTGAGTTATGTAATGGGGGAGGATGGCATTTTATTTTTAAATCTAAAGAGAAAAGGAGATTGTGTTTGAACAGAGCATAGCCTATTGTGTTTCAGTTAGCGAGGCAGTGGAGGAAAAAACAACATTATTAGTCCCCTTACGTAACTCTCTTGAATACACAAGCTGCGAGCGCGGAGCATTAAAATATACACACCGGGGTATTTTAATGGTACAGGTCATAAGCACTTAAATCTCCAAAAATATCATGAGTTGATTGATCAGGGAACAGTGGTAAACCTCATGTGTGAACAGTGTGCCTCTGCTCACTTCCTGGCATTTTGTAACTCAGAGGTTGGATGCTGTAAACATCCGATCAATTATAATACATTAATTAATTGGTTATGATGTTGATTATGAGATAATGGAATTTGGCTGCTACAATGTTTGGTAGTGATCAGTGTTGATCAATCATGACTTCATATAATGGTGTTTATTTTTACCCACTATTTGTTTATGTAAACCTATTTTCTACTAAGGGCTGGGCGGTGAGCCCAAATCTCAGGATATTGGTCATTTTAATATCTTTAGGCTTTGTCCACAGTCAACACATCGGCCTACCAGATTGTCTTAGTAATTGAAGTTTGTTAAGTCCAAACTTTAATGAGGTTAAAACAACAAGTAGTGAGAAATAAGCATTGGAGGTACTGAAAGGAGGTTCATGAAAGGCAATAACTGCTATCCTTTGGACCGAGCAGGCGGAGCTGTTTCTTCTATTTGTGCTTAGCTAACCATCTAACTTTAGCCAAGTGTTGACCCTGACAGTACAGATATGAGTCATTGTAAACATCTCCTATAACTCTCAACACCTCAATACAAGTTATATTTGTGAAAAAGATCCCAATACCCTTGCAGTTGCAGTTTGTTGTTCTGTTTACCCAATGTGGGTTTATTTGTTATCATAGTTCATTCAGTGGTGTACAACTCCTGTGAGACCAGCAGGGAGTCAGCAGCCCATTAGCTTGTATGACCATGTTCCAATTATTACTATTCTAAAGTATCGCAGAGGATATTTGCACAACCCGTGGGCAGAGAGCCAACTAACAGTGCAGCTCTACTTGACAGTCTATCCAGTAAGTTAGACCCAGGAGTGTTTGGTCCAATTAAGTAGCTGCTGTTGCTAGCACGTTGTGTGTCCATTAGCTTTGCCTCTGCCCTCTTCACTCCCGTCGCTGGGGCGTTTACTCCGAATGAAAGGTGTGGACTATATTTCACTGGGTAAGTGTGCTCTTAACTCCTGTGTTTCAAATGTCTTTGTCCCATATAAGGGAGGGACGTTATGCCACCGTTCCCAAAAAACCCTAGTCATGTTCTCCCTACAGTGTTTTAAATTGACATTTCTGTAATGTGCTTATGCATTACTATGTTGATGGTTTGCAGACTGTACCAGCATACAAGGATGTGTGTCGATGATATTCTTCTTGACTCCAAACTGCAATTTGATGCAGGAATCCTTTGCTGGTATTATATATGGCCCATCAAGATAATTATACATCATGTACATGAAGTCCCCTTGTAATCCAGTGCAGGCTTCCTCCTCAGGCTGTTCCAATCAGGAAGTCTGTTTGTCCCCGGGATCATCTTCGTTGTGGAAATACTGCGACACTGTATTTCTAAAGGCTATTAACTTGTGTTTATTTGTCTCTATAAATACAGTTAGCATATGTTAACTAAGCGTCCTGCCAGAGGCAGTTGTTTTTTGAACAATGCCAAATGAGTTGCTTGCCGTTCGGTTTTGAGAGCTTGTGTTGTTTTGGGAGCGTTGTGTGATCATACACCTACTTGTGAGGTGTTGTTTGGCAGGGTGATGTGCAGTTTGGAAACTAAAAAGTGGTCCAGCTATCTTAAAATGCATGGATGCTAAACACTGTGTTTTGACAATTACAAATAAAGCATGTTACTCCTCTTCAAGTGGAATAAATGTGGATGTAGTTTTGAATAATTGATGATTCCCTGAGGTGATGTGGAATTATCTTTGGCTGCCAACCTCCTCTGCAAGCAGAATGTGGGAATGTGCAGATTCACTTCATGTTTAAAAAAATGGGAAAAATAAATCTGTGAATAAGAAAACGGGTTATGAAACACTTACCGAGCGAATGACGTCAACACCTGTCTGATATTGTTATCCAACATCCCAATTTACATTTTGGGTTTATACTCTCATCAAGAGCCATTTGGAGGTCAGTCTTACACAGAGCTTAGATTTCGGAATCACCAACAACAGCCACAGCTGACTGATAACTGTCTGTTTGCATTATACAAACCATAAAAACAATCAGCTATTTTGATTAATAATCAGGCTGTTTTTTTAATTATCAGTCAAAAATCTTTCCAATGGCTGGTTTCATACTCAAAGGGAGTACAGGAAGCTTTTTTTAAATGTTTTTTTTAAATGTTTTATTTGAAGACATTAGTTGAGTGCCTGTTAACTGTTTAGACATTTTCTTGGATCCACTCATCATGGATTGTCTATATTGTTTTTTCATTATGTCGGTCTGTTCTGTAAACACGACATCTATTTCAAGTCTGTCCTGAGAAAGGGAACCATCCTCAGTTCTTTTTGGTGATGCTCTTGAGGGTCTTAGATCTTAGGTGGTACAGAGCTTAAACCCCCTTCAGTCAAATTTGTTAAAAGTTAGATACACAATCCACTTTTCCACACTAGGGTTTTACAACAAAACTACATTTAACTTTGTATTGGATTTACTTCACAAATTAATAAGAGGATCAACCAATAAATGATCACTGGAATTTTTCGTGCCAAAAAACAAAATGGAGAAAATGGAGATTACCTGCCTTTCTCTGTTTCATATATAACATTGAACTGAACTTGGTTTAGGACTAACTTGAAATGTTTTGCTATTTGTAGAAATCTAGAGATTATTCTTCCAGAAACTTCTCAAAATACTGGTAGCCTTCAACATTTTGTCATGCACTTCTCTCTGTATCTCCTTGCGATCAAGTCAGGGCTCAGCCTGTTTGGCAATGCAATTTTACATTACAGCTTTTTGAGTATCAAAGATATGGTGGGGTATAGTCTCAGGCTTTGATGAAGTGAGGGGATTTTGACAAGAGCAGCAGTTGTGTGAACAATTGATGACAAGGGTGATTTTGAAAGATTGTCCAGTGAAACGGAGAGCAGCATCCTGGAGCTGGGGGCTGGCGGAGAGCTCAGAGGAAGGGTATTCACGAGGGAGCTGAGATAGTTTGGATAGATTATTAAAGCTTTGACAAGGAGTTTGAAAAAGTCCCCTGTGAGATCTCTGACTCAGCAGACTTCACTCTGTTTAAGCTTCCCTGACAGAAAGGGTGTGTAGATCGCGAGAAAAAACACTCTTGGCTGTCCTTCAAGGATACATTAGTGTCAAAGGTCCTCTAAAGTCTAAACCTTTTCACTTCCTCAGGTCTCCATGTCACTGAGGCCAAACCTAAACACATGACAGCTTAACGCACGCAGGGCCTCGTCTCTGTTCACCTATTTCCTGAGACAAAAACTAAAAAAAGGATATTGCATGTTTCTATTTGTTTTTTTGCTGGCGTTGCTGTGTTGAAATGTTTCCAACTTGGATCTTTGTCTTCCTGAGGCTCTCGGGGAGTTCGTGTCAGAACCGAAAGTCCTGTATTCTCGTGTTTATGAGGCTCATACGAATCAAAATTGACCTCAGCATGGGTGGAGTAAACATCTGTTTTTGTGACACTTGCACAGATGGCCTGTTGAGCTCGGAGACTGAAATAAAATATTTCATTTAGCTCATTTAACCTCGTAGCTCATTGGTCATTTTTGACAGTGTTTTTATTTGACTCACTCTGCTGGCGCCGGTATAGGGCTGTTCTGAATCTGTTGCATCATTTGTGATTGGGGGGAAGTCAAAGTCAAAGTCAAAGTCAAAGTCAAAGTGCAAGGCAAGGCAAGGCAAGGCAAGGCAAGGCAAGCAAGGCAAGGCAAGGCAAGGCAAGGCAAGGCAAGGCAAGGCAAGGCAAGGCAAGGCAAGGCAAGGCAAGGCAAGGCAAGGCAAGGCAAGGCAAGGCAAGGCAAGGCAAGGCAAGGCAAGGCAAGGCAAGGCAAGGCAAGGCAAGGCAAGGCAAGGCAAGGCAAGGCAAGGCAAGGCAAGGCACAAAAAATGAAAGACATTAAGCATTAAAAAAGAAAAGCTAATAAAAGAAACATTAAAAGAAAAAATACATGGATAAAAGTTACAGTGCAGTTTAAGATATGAATAGTTCAATTAAAAGCAGCGACAAAAAGAAAAGTCTTCAGCCTGGATTTAAAAGTAGTCCGAGTTGCAGCGGACCTGCAGGTTTCTGGGAGTTTGTTCCAGATATTTGGAGCATAATAACTGAACGCTGCTTTACCATGTTTAGTTCTGACTCTGGGGACAGAAAGCTGACCAGTCCCTGAAGACCTGAGAGATCTGGATGGTTCATCATTTAGCAGGAGGTCAGAAATGTATTTTGGGCCTAAACCATTCAAAACTTTATAAACCAGCAGCAATATTTTGAATTATATTCTTTGACACACAGGAAGCCAGTGTAAAGACTTCAGAACTGGAGTGATGTGATCCACTTTCTTAGTGTTCGTGAGGACTCGAGCAGCGGCGTTATTGGTAATCACCTGCTCTCTGGACTTCTTTGTACAACAGTGAAAATGCACCATTACATCTTACTTGGCTGTAAAAAGCAATAACACTTAACCTGAGGTTGATGAGGATTTTCTTTATTTTAATTAGTTTAAGATTGGTTTTTGGGGCTTTCTGTCTTTTTGTTTGTATTACTGTAGCTTAAGATGGACACTACTCCTTGACCCTCTTCCCTGAGCATTGTGTCTCTTGTAGGCGAGCTGTCTGTGTGGCAGGGTGGTACACTGAAAAGGATGTGAGTGGAATTAGTTTACAGGGTTAATCTTTAAGGCTCAACATTTAAGGAAAAACATGTATTAACACTCATATCTGTCATCCGATGTGAAGCTGCAACCTTAGTTTAGCTCATTATTATGCTTGGAGGTAGGGGGAAATTGCTTGCAAGTTTAAAAAGTACCTCTAACAAAGCTAATTAAAACCCAATGGTATATGTTTGATTAATACAAAACCTCAAGTGTTTATACAACATGTTGGATCAAGAACTTACTGTACTGGTCAAGAAATAGTCCGCCACATAACCCCCCGTAAAAACCACAATGTATCAACCTTTCTTTGGATTAAACAAACAACATATACATTGTTTAGTGAGCTTCACAGCTTCTGATTTATGGATATAGTCTCCTTTGGACAGAGCCAGATTAGCTATTTCAAAAGCTGCTTTAAATGTGCAGTAATTTATTCTCCCAGCAATGCACTCGAGGAGGGGAACACTAATGAGATATTTACGAAATATGATTTCCCTTAATTATTCCATTCAGCTCAATTAATTTAGTTTTTTTTATTTCTAGGAATGGATTAATTGGTTATTTCTTTACATGTGAGTTAGACACTTATCTTTGAATGATACCGCTTTTTCGGCAGACAGACCCGCTTCCTCTTTTCTCGACAAACGCCTACTTCCTCCTTCCGTCTGTCTCGCTCAGCACTCTCTGTGGCCCGAGGCTAAGCACTGCACTAACCGTTATGAAGTCTTTGTCAATGGCGTATGATGCTTAAGGCACTGCACTTGCAGGCAGATACTCAGACTTAAGTTGCTTCTAAAAGAGCTGCCCTTTCTCTACAACTCAAGCGGCAGGAAGCAGGTTGACTCGGAGAAGCACTCCTGTTGGTTGTCAAGTTTTCCGGGTGAGTCCTTGCGTCTTCATGGTGTGTTTTACTCTTCCTTCACGTTACACAGGAGGTAGTAGGCCTCAGGGTGCGGCTCGGCTCACTCGGCAGCCTCCTCTCCTCTCCAGTGTGTCACCAGTGGACACGAACATTGTGGGTAGATGTTTGCAGTCTGGAGCAGTAAATGTTTGGGTACTTTATGCAATTAATGCCGTCTGTTCCGAGATGGGAATCGATGGAGTTGTTCCACATCTGACCAGAGAAGAATGGAAATCTCAAAGAAAGGATATGTTTTAAGACAGTTCAGTTTTTGTGGCCTCATGGTTTTTTGGGGGAATGGAAATGTGGTAGTTTGTGATTTAGGAAAGGATAAAGAAAGAGCATATTTAAATCTGCTGGATTGAGAAGTAATTACTTGGCAGTTCCTCCACAATACACATTATGGATGAGTTGTGTGCCTGCGGGCCTAATTGTGCCTTGTATTTCCTTTCCCCCTGGCAAGTGTCTTTTTCGCCTCTGTGAATCGCCTTTGATTATCTGGGTACTTTTCAAAATGCCATCCAAGTACCTCCAAGTGTTTCTGACTCACTTGTTTACCTCAAATTGATGGCTTGCTCAACTCACAACTAGGGCTGTCCCGAATACCATTTTTCGGGCTCCGGATATTCGGTAGTAATCAGCAGCGAATATTCGAATATTCGGTGCGGAGAGATTTGTATTTTTTTTTTAATACATTTTTTTTTCACTTTTTTTTTTTTCCCCAAAAGGTTTCATAACACGCTCCGAATCCGAGACACCTGACAACACGCTGTTAAGCAGAAGCGCAGATAGAGCATACTATTACGATTTATATGTATTTATTGTATCAGTACTCGCAAACATTAAAACTAAATGTGTCCTCTGCATTTAACCCAGCGCAGCACCCGGGGACCAAATCTGGTTCCACATTCCGTCTATAACATTTTACAACCTGAACAGTCAAACAAAGATACAAAACACATATTTCAGCTGCCAGCTTCATGTTGCTGGCATTGTCGTGGACAACGGCTACTCGCTTATAATTCGGAATGGCAAAGGCGTCCGCCACTTCTCCAAGCTGTTCTGCAATATTTACTCCCGTATGGTTTACTTCCATTACTTTGGTTTCCAAAACAAAGTTACAGAGTTTCCACTCGCGAGTTATGAAATGACAGGTGACAGCCATATACGCCTCCATACGCACCGAGGTGGTCCAAATGTCCGTTGTAAAACTTACGGCAGTTGAGTTTTCAATCTGAGTTACAATTTGGTCTCGGTCATCGCTGTACTTCAGAGACATGGCATCTAAAATACTGGAGCGTTTGGGGACAGTGTAGCCGGGCTCCATCTTCTTCATTAATTTTCTGAAGCCTTCGCCTTCGACTATGTAAATGGGTCTCATATCCATAGCGATGAAATGTACTATGGCATCTGTTATCTCTATCTTTCTTTTCTCCGTTATCGTTTTTTTTAACTGTAGGGTCTGCTGTATTGTTGAGGATGTTGATGGCTGGGATGCGTGGGGATGCACCTATGGCCACAATGTATTATTAGGCTGAGCTACTCAACTTTATGCCAATAATTGCCTTAGCCCCAGATGTTCCCACATTACTCCTATTATTTTCACTATGCTGATAAAATTTAAAAATAATATAAAAAAATAATTCGGTTGCTTGCTTGCAACTATTTTCCAAGCAAAGTAAGTGCACGTTTTTATCATGTTTAACGTTACTGTTTAAACGGCGGATAAAGCAGCTTCATCATGGCAACTTCACAACAGCTAAGCTAAGCTAGGTTACAGCATCCAGGTGACTTTTCAGAGTTGTTGTGCCACCGTGGTAGGCCAGTTTCTTATCACATATTTGGCACACTGCCTTCTTTTTACCGTCGTCCAATTTAAAATGGTCCCACACAGCTGAAGTCTTCGGCATTTTATGGGTGAAACGAGGTGAAGCGAGGTGAAGCGTGCCATTTGCGTTCGTGACTGTGAACAGTGAACGCAATGTCAGGAGCACAGGCTGAGATTGTATATATTTCCGCATTTTAACAGTGCAATTCAAAAGTATAAATATAGTATAAGAATATGGAAATTCGCCTTTATTAATAGCATACATTTAGAAAAATATATTAATTTGTTTGAAAAATATTTTATTTTTAAAAATATTTTTTTGTTTGAAAAAAAAAAAAAAACGAATATCCGAATAATGAAATTGAAACCCGAATAGTTGGCCAACGAACGAATAGTCGAATATTCGGGTACAGCCCTACTCACAACACACTATTTAGGCTACGCTTGTTCAGCACTACACTGTCGCTCCATGCTTCACTCTTTCTCTCGTGTGTGCAGATTTAAGTGTCTAGACACACTTACAGTCGATTCAGCTGTATACGTGCAGCAGAGACGCTGGTTGTCATCTCAGCGGGCTCACCTCTCTGCAGGGGGGCGGTTGGCTGCTGTAACGAGCTGCTGGTACCGACATTTGACAGGATATCCTGGTTTGCAGCATTAAAGAGAGAACCAGGGCGGCTTTATGACACAAAGAGGCCTGCTAAGAGGCCCACAGATACTGCTTTGCTGCTTGTCAGTCCTATCTCCGAACTTTAGTAAACACCCTACTGAATTAAGTTAAAAAAACATGTTCTCATTTGATGCTGTTTGAGACACTGTCTTGGTCTTTTTAAATTGTAGGTATACACATGCATGTTAATTCTCTTAGAACCTGGCACTTCCTCCTTTGGTTAAATCTAGAAGCGATATTTCTAAACCCTGACATCAGCCTTCCCTTTTTCCTTTTGTCTTCTTCCTTTTATTTGTAGCTGTTTCGCCAGCCCTTTGTCTTAGAGCCAGCCGCTTTCCTGTTGGCTGGGTGTTGAGTATGTGTGTGTGTGTGCATTTGGGAGGGATTGGGCATAACACAATGACATTTTTAAGATTCTTAGGTTGAGTCTGCTTTTACTATCATGCTTTATAGCGGGACACTAACAGGGATGCAATTCAGGGCTTATTTCTGCAGTTGCCAGGGGGTAAGTGGCAATATTTCTGAGTAGCTTAACTCATTTGAAAAGATTGATGTTGATAAAGAAGTTGTATAACCGTATGTTACATCAATGAGAAACAGTTTTTATAGAAGTTTCGGAAAGAGTTTGAAATGTTGAGCTGCAAGTAATGCAGATGAAATGCAAAGCAAAATGAAACGGTATGTGGCAAAATAGCTAAACGAAATGGAAAAGAATACATTTGTAAAATGAACAGTGGTTTTGTTTAGGCGATACTTGAGTTTTTTTGACAGGGCTGAGGGGGTACAACTTCAGACGAGTTCTAAACTTTCAACAAGAGTCGCAAAACACTGATGTTCAGTTTGGTGTTACGTGTGTGTGTGTGTGTGTGTGTGTGTGTGTGTGTGTGTGTGTGTGTGTGTGTGTGTGTGTGTGTGTGTGTGTGGTGTGTGTGTGTGTGTGTGTGTGTGTGTTTGTGTGTGTGTGTGTGTGTGTGTGTGTGTGTGTGTGTGTGTGTGTGTGTGTGTGTGTGTGTGTGTGTGTGTGTGTGTGTGTGTGTGTGTGTGTGTGTGTGTGTGTGTGTGTGTGTGTGTGTGTGTGTGTGTGTGTGTGTGTTGTGTGTGTGTGTGTGTGTGTGTGTGTGTGTGTGTGTGTGTGTGTGTGTGTGTGTGTGTGTGTGTGTGTGACCTCAAGGGTGTAATGCGACCATCCTGTGGCTAGTGCGTTTGAAGGCATCACGCTGGGAGCAACAATAACTCGTCCTCAGCACCATGTCGGTGGCCTTTTGTATCAGCTCTCAGATAAAGGAGGGTGCTCTTTTTGTAGGCACACACACACACACACACACACACACACACACACACACACACACACACACACACACACACAGGCCCCTGCGGTAAGGCGGGCCCTTTGTAGAGGCATCAGATGAAGAGCTAGAAGGGGTTCTTTTGAAATCCACCCAGCACATAGGTTAGCAGACACACCCACACAGGCACGACACAGACTTGTGCATATACTAGAACATGAGTACACACAGCCGCATTACATTGTGACACTTTATGCTGCTCACACTCTAACCACACAAGAGCCTTAGCAACAGGTGTGGATGTTCATCAGGATGATTGTTTTATGCTTCAGAAGCATCAGAGAGAGATTCATGCTGGTACTTGCTTCATGGTATGTGTGAGGAAAAGGGCCTTATTGCTAGAATGCTTGGTTTACCGCTCAATCCAACTTTTGAATATTTTCTGTTGCTGTTTATGAGGTATAGATTAGAATGTTCTCAACACCATAGTGGTTACAGCTTGATGTTTCATTATTTAGAGTCTTGTCTGTATGTTGTCTGAAACAAATCCTTATATTGGGAGTCTGTATGGTCTGCTCGTTAGAGGTTTAAGAAGCTTCACATTTATGGTTGCTTTTTTAGATGAAAGACTTGATTTGAGTAAAAAAGTAGAATCAGTGAGTTGGAGATTTGACAGTTTCATTAACTTTTATGAGGAAGAATTTCCTTAAACTTCCAATGCAAATCATATCGACATTTATTCTAATTTATCAACTTTATGGTTTCAAATAGCTGTCAATTTATGGATTAAGTTGCTTGGGAATAATAAAGTGTCAGATTTAGAGCAACCGTCAATCTATTGTAGCATTATCCACATAATTCAATGTATTTATCGACTCAGCCTTGGTTCCAAATCCAATATCAAAGGGCTCTGATCCGATCAGAGAAAAAATGATTGATCGGAGCATCCCTATAAGATTTATTAACACAGGGGATGGGAGACGCATAAAATGTTGACTTAGTGGTTGCAGTAAAGTTCATGTGACAGGAGAAGGTGGAGAGAGAGAGAGAGAGAGGCATCAATAAGGTGAATTTGTGGCCTGATATGTATCATGTGTCAAAATGTCTGGAGGTGAGCCAAAGTGAGATCACAAGTGTTGGAGTTTGGTGTTCAGCATGCATCAGGCTGATCAGAGAAATCTAGATTAAGTGTTGTCAGCAGTGGTGGAAAATAACTAAGTAAGTTTACTTAAAGGTCCCCTAATACTGTTTTTCATCAATATATTATAGGTCTCGGATATATACAAAACATTTATCTGAAGTGTTTGACACCAAACAGATCATACATTGTAGCATCCCTTAATCCCCTCTGTTTCAGCCCTGTTTCAAAAGAGCTGATTCTCTGTCTGTTACTTTAGATGAAAATAAGGAGCCACTCCCCACGCCACTCTTGCGGCTTTCACACCAGCGCTTTTCCCTTTCTAGCTCCGAGCGGGAGCTTTTCTGGTTCAGCTCAGGTTTCCCATTTCTGCTCCCGCTCTGTTCACACCGCCCAGAGCTGCCGCTGCTGCGTCATGACGTCACCGTTCACGTGCCTGCTTCATACAATCCAAACTGCGCGGAAATCCCTCACATCGACAACAACAACTTTGATTATCCTCTTACGAAACGAAATGGAAGGCATCGGACGACTTTACTTGGAACTTACCTTGGTTGGTTTTTGGCTATTTGTTACACAAGCCAAAACATCGTTATCACATCATGAAGTGGCCAAAATCTGATCAGCTCATTTTCAGACAGGTTTTTATATAAATGGATCGGGACAAAAAGTGAGAATATTTTGTCCTGAAACTTTCAGAATCTCTTTACACAGAGGGGACACATGTTTATGTATAAAAGACATGAAAAAGTGGATTTAGCATAATAGGTGACCTTTATGTATTTAAATACACGTTTGAGGTACATGTCCTTTACTTGAGTATTTCCATTTGATGCTACTTCATATTCCTACTCACTACATCTTAGCAGCAAATATTGTACTTTTTTTACTCCTTTACATTTATTTGACAACATTAGTTACTTTTACAGGTTCATATTAATAATACAGGCATCAAATTCTAACTGATACATTATAATGTACTTCCAGATACCCGGCAGTATAAAAAGTTATTGCTATTTTTTTTCAAACTGAAAAATTACAATCGTAGACACATTAATGCATCACTAATTATAAGCAAGTGGTATAATATATATTGTTCGGAAAATGGCAACTTTGGATAATGAGTGAGATGTGGTACTTTAAGTATATGTTGCTGCATATACCGATTGTACTATACTTCAAGTAAGATTTTGAATGCATGATGTTTACTTGAAACACAGTATTTCTACACTGAGGTATTATGATGTTTACATTAAGTATAAGATCAGAGTTCTTCTTCCACCACTGGTTGTCAGTTCAATGCAAAGCCTGAGGTCAGGTAAACATCACCTGAACTGTAAATGTTGCAAAGATTAGGATTAACGGTTTAGTAGAAGTGTTCGGAGGTGTTTGATATGCTGTAACGTGTGGGCTGAGGCCGTGCTGCTTGGTCTCACTGAAAACTGCTGCCTCATGTTATCTCACATCATTAGGCTTCATTGTAAAAGGTCCCACAAGGAGCTGCCAGCAAAGGATGGGCTTTACTTAGATTTTGCCCCCCCTTGATATGTATGCCCCCAGTCTCCCTCTATCTCTCTCTCGCTCTATTCTTTCTCTCTTTCCAATTTCTCCACCAGCTAGGCCTTAACAAGTTAATCACACATCAAAGAGTGTACAGCCAACTTTTATTATTTTATTTACCGTGTTATGCCGGGGTTTTTAATGAAAGTTCTTTGAGTGTGGTTTATGCCATGTGGTGATGAAGTATTCTTTATCAAAACTGGACAAGTAATGAAGCAAATAAATGGCAAAGTCACAGAGTTAAAAAGCAGACGATGATTGTACTACATCAAGTACGTCAAGAGTTACTCTTCAAGTCCCTTCAGGTACCGATTATCTTTTTTCTTCACTTGTTCTGCTTTGCCTTTATCCTCCTCTGTCCATCTGCCTTGCATTTTGGAATCATCCTGTGTTTATTCAGTTTCTCTTAATCTACCTTTGAAGTCATTATCATTTCATGTTGACTCTTTCCTTCTGTCATCCTTTAATCTCTATCACTCTCTTCCTCCCTCTCTGTCTCCTCATGTTCTCTTGTCTTCCTCTCCTTCATGGCTCCATCTCCTCTCTTTCTCCTTTCCGTCCCTCCTCCCTTCACAGACGGTGTGACCCTCACATCATTGCATGTTATGAATTATTGAGCTGAAACCTGGCACTCTTCTGCTGCTCAACAAATCACAGGCCTTCTCTCTTTCTCCGTTTCCTCTCCTCTTACCTTTTTTATTGATGGTTTTGTTCCCTTTCGACCTCTGGCACCATATCAGATCACAGGGTAACGTGAGATTTCGCTTTTTCCCTACTCTTTTGTGGCTAATCTTGAAGAATTACGGCACATGCCTCTCTGGTTTCGGCAGGTGGGCGCTTGCTCGAGGACAGATTAACTGCACACAAACATTCACAGATTACAATATGTGCTGGACTGCAGCCCAGTTAGATGAGTACTATTGGTTTTGGCAGCACTTTAGTGCAAACGGGACATTAGGGCAATTAAAACAATGAAAGGATTGTAAATGCGTGTGATATAAGTGGGGGGGGGGAGAATGGTCTGTTTAATGGCCCTGTTTATGTTTTGTGGTCAAACTCTGCAAATAGTATTTACTGAGGAGAAAGAGACTTGGCAGGAAATGGAGAAATGTCAGATGGAGTAGACAAAAATAACAAACAGTGGAAAAGAGGAGAGGAAATAAAGGAAGTGTGAACAGAAAAGCTTCTTCTGAAAAAAGCGGGAGCTCTGTGTCCTATCAGCCGGAGTGTAAAATAAACACACTCACACACACTCAACTGAACCAGGTCGCTGCAGATCACCTGCTCTTACATAATGAGCTTTGACAGCAGCAAGCTCGATAACAAAGTTCCATTTACACCGTAAGGAGGCTGTGATGAGATGCCACAGCGACAGATTGGGAATTGATACACGGCCACCCACGCTATAGTAAACATGATGACTTACATAGGATATTGAGACAAATATTCAAGACAGAGTGTGTGTGTGTGTGTGTGTGTGTGTGTGTGTGTGTGTGTGTGTGTGTGTGTGTGTGTGTGTGTGTGTGTGTGTGTGTGTGTGTGTGTGTGTGTGTGTGTGTGTGTGTGTGTGTGTGTGTGTGTGTGTGTGTGTGTGTGTGTGTGTGTGTGTGTGTGTGTGTGTGTGTGTGTGTGTGTGTGTGTGGTGTGTGTGTGTGTGTGTGTGTGTTGTGTGTGTGTGTGTGTGTGTGTGTGTGTGTGTGTGTGTGTGTGTGGTGTGTGTGTGTGTGTGTGTGTGTGTGTGTGTGTGTGTGTGTGTGTGTGTGTGTGTGTGTGTGTGTGTGTGTGTGTGTGTGTGTGTGTGTGTGTGTGTGTGTGTGTGTCCTGCACGGGTCTGATTTTCAAGACCCGCTCCCGCCCCGCACCCGCGACGTGCAATACCGAACCCGCCCCGCTACCCGCACATATTGCCAATTAGTTCCGCGACCCGACCCGAACCCGCATAGCCTATATATGAGCAGTGAAAACGTGCAATTATTAACACACGCAGTTGCATATTTGTCTCAAAAAGCGTGGGATGTTGGTTATTTTCTCCATCTAGGATGACACTAAAAGCCTCCCAGACGTTGGATTTCGCTCTTGAGGAAGTGTTATTGAAAATGCTGTATTCTCCGCTAGAGAGCTTCACCTCAGCCATTTCGAATGTGGCGCGCACAGCAGCAGATTGATGCGCTGCAGAGGTTATGATTATGCACGGTCCCGCGGGGGAGAGGTCTGAGGATTTAAACATTAAACTAAATTATCATTATTTCAATATATTTATTATGCAACACCCGCGACCCGACCCGCATCATCTTTGTTTTACCCAGAACCGAACCCGGAAAAAAGCGTTTGGAAAATACCACCCGCGAATCACTGTGTGTGTGTGTGTGTGTGTGTGTGTGTGTGTGTGTGTGTGTGTGTGTGTGTGTGTGTGTGTGTGTGTGTGTGTGGGTGTGTGTGTGTGTGTGTGTGTGTGTGTGTGTGTGTGTGTGGTGTGTGTGTGTGTGTGTGTGTGTGTGTGTGTGTGTGTGTGTGTGTGTGTGTGTGTGTGTGTGTGTGTGTGTGTGTGTGTGTGTGTGTGTGTGTGTGTGTGTGTGTGTGTGTGTGTGTGTGTGTGTGTGTGTGTGTGTGTGTGTGTGTGTGTGTGTGTGTGTGTGTGTGTGTGTGTGTGTGTGTGTGTGTGTGTGTGTGTGTGTGTGTGTGTGTGTGTGTGTAATCAATAAGCAAGCCTCAAGGCTGTCCATCTCTGAGTCATCTGAAGTTCTCGGAAGATGATGACGAGGTGCTCGGAATACACACACACACACACACACACATATACATACACACACAGGCTTTCATTGAAACATGACAAATCCTCAATCAGAAGGTTAGTCGTATATTTTGAGTTGAGAAATGTTATGACCTCAATTGTCAAATATAATTTTGGTTTAGTAAAGCCTTTGTAGCCTGCTATACAACTACCTATTTCTAAATACTAATATATACTACAAGCATCTCCGCCTTATTGCAGCTCAGTCTATTTATTTTATCATCTAAGATGTGAGACTCAGTTTTGAGATACATTTGTCGTGTGCCTTTGCTTTTTCTTCCCAATTGCTTTGGCTAACCCGGTTGCGTCTTTAAAATCTCTCTGAAAGTGTTTGTGCTCATTTCTCTTGACACCAAATCAATTGAGACCATTTTAGCAAGGTTGTCATAAACTAAAATTATTCCTAGGTTATTTAGAATACCATTACTTTCTGATAAGCATCAGACACAGATACAGCTGAGGCTAATGAGACGCCACCAGACAAGCTGTGTATATTTCATCGTGAGGGAGACATGAATGTCTGTTGCAATTTTCTCAACAATCAATACAAAAATATTGAAGCATTAAACATAAAACCACTAAAGTGAACCTCATGGTGGCACTAGTTGGGGACTCAGAGGAACAGCAAAGTATTACAATTCATCCTAAGGCTTCCTCGAATGTATGTAAAAGACTTTCATAGCAGTTCAGATAGAGGGATAAATAAGACTGCATGTAAAAAGAGTCCATCTCAAGAGTGGCAGCTTTCCAGCTTACACCAACTCGACTGCCTCTCCATGTGTTCAGTCAGTATGTGTGCATAGATGACTAACATGCTGTTGTAGAATATAGCTGAATGAATCACTCATTCACACATCCTGTGCGTATGTACGGCAAAGTCTTGAGGAACATTTTATATTCTTACATAGAGTCAATGATGTTGCTGCTGATCATCCTATAACATGCAGGTAGTCTGTTAAGTGTTATGTGTGCAGGAATGTGCTTATCCAGATGTTTTTATTCATCTGTCTGTTTTATTTAAGTTTTGTTCACTGCACATCCTATTCACAAGCTTCATTTCTGAGAATGGTGACCACAAGTTATATTTATCTGCATTAGGGTTGCAGCGGATAGGCAGAGGGAAAGGGAAGCAGAGAGACAGCTGTATGCACTGACGTGTCTCTCAAAGTATTTAGCATATGTTCTTGAACCACTCTAATGTCCAATGATCATACCCCGTCATATTTCAATGCTTTAAAACTCCAGGGAGACGGGTGCATTGAGTCATATTTGGGGAGTTGTGACAAACGTGACTTGAGTATGACACACGCTTCTGAAAGAAAGATGCATCCACATCTTGAGCTATTGATGCAGCGGCTGCCATGGCAACGGGCCCTTGAATAAAGGCTATGTGGATCATTATGGGGTGACTCACACACACCATGCCCGGCCAGTCTCGTTACGTAAAAATCCTTAGATTGATACATGCTCATCAAAAGCACACACATGCTTACACATACTCTCTCTGTGTGTTTATATCCACTGTTCAGATATTCACACACACAAACAACTGGTCAGTGTTAGTGCACATTTTATGAATCACTATTCAGCCTGTGTTTATGCACACAACACTCACACTAGTCTGCTCAATAGCTTTCTCCCAGGAGTTACTCGGAGCCCGTCTTAATGCAGAATGGATTGAGATTAAATATGTAAACAGGCTTCTAAACCAGGAACTAGGATGATCCAAGCTTTCTAAACGGGCTCGAAGGCAAATTATTGATGCCAGCTTCAGTCCGTTTTGGAGGGTGTATATATGGTACATTTTCCACTTGATAACTGTCTGCTGGTGGGTTTCATTATAACCCCTGCAAGCACACAGAAGTGGCTTTACCCAGCTTCCCCGGCGAGGCTTTAGAACTGGCCTATTTTGGAAAGCCACAGGGTTGCAGGTAGAGTCTCCTGCCTGTTCCTCTGATATCACAGGGGCCAGGGCGGTGCCACCAGGGATTACAAGTTCAATATTCGAGTGTGTGTGTGTTTGCTTTAAAGAGATATGAGTGTTTGCGTGATTGTTGCTATGCGAATGTAGGGCGGTTGCAAGTACAGATTTAGATTTCTGTTTGTGAATTTCAGTTGCATTTTTATTTTTTACACATACAAATATTTAAGTACCTTTTTAATTTCTTCTGTCTCTTTGTACCTCACTGTGAAATGAATGTGAAACGAATTCTCTTCTTCACTCTGACCCTCGTCCTCCTTTTGAAAATGTTCCTTGAATTTGTATTACTGGTTAAAAAGACTGATTTAGAGTTGTTATCATAAAGAGGAGGAATTTGATTGGGAAATGTAACGGTGCCATCATTTCCATATGACATCAAAAGTCGTTTATGCCACCATTTCTTTTTAAATATTGCTCAATGCCATATGCAATATAATATATCTGTGTCATGCTCATATATATTGGTCCGAACATTTACTCCAAAGCTAAGCCTAGTTATCCAGATGATGAATAGGTCATTTACTCCGTGTTGTCAAAGCGTATCCAAAACCACAGAAGAGAAGAGGGCCCCACAATAGAGAGTAAACAACAGGCAGGAAAGCAACTATTAAAGCAGGTTTTTGTACATATTTGTATTCCTCTTTTTCATGGAGAGCACAAAAACAACACTTGAAAGTATTTGTGTAATTTCTGGCTGCAACATTACTTCAGTAAAAGAGAGATGGAGCAGCGATATCTCCCAAACTGCAGGGATTTAAAGGAGTCGCATATTTTATTCTGGAAGTCATAAAATGCTACAGGGTGGTTTCTGTCTTTCTGTTGCGTTTAAATGACCGAATTAGGGCGAGGTCTCAGCGAAACAAAGTAGATCTTTAAAAAACACTGTAACTTTACGATTCACTCACCTGCTGTGACCTCATTAGCAGTTAAACTTTGATTTGAATTAAGCTCTTGAGTGTATCTGCCCCACCGGCTCGTTCTGTGTGTCAACAACTGCAAATTAAATAAGGTTACTGCTGGAAAGAAGTCGATTGAGAGGACAAATAACACCAGTTTGTTTGCTTTGGTTTGCATAAGTAGGTTGGATGTTGAACTGTGAATTTGAATATGATTGTAAGCACAGGAACTTGCATGAAGGGCTTCGCTTTTAAGGTCAACCGTGACACAAACACGAGAGCGTGTTCTAGCTGAGGACGAGAGATGGCAGGTAATGAATGTGTGGTTTTATAGCACTGATGAGAAACCTGCCCTCAGATGCTCCTGATGATGTGAGAAGCCATTGTGTGTGAACGTGTGTCCGTACCCTCAAGAGTAAAGTGGTGAAAGTAGGTCAATTTGCTGATTTCCTCTGAAGCTTTAAATGTTGTATGAAATTGAGTGATTGGTTTGAGCGGCTTCTGCCAAATCACTTGCTGTTGAGTATCTGCAGAGTGCTTCACTGTACCCATGTATTGTGTATTTTTCAGCATTGTTCTTGTTGACCTTTCTCCATAGTCATATATAATACTCGTCATATATAATACTATAATATAATATAATACTATTTGGAGGATGCTAATGCAAACAAACACCTGAAGTAACCAGACCTAGTTCTTGACTAATGTGCCCCATTGTCTGTCTCTTCCCTCTCGTCTCTCTTTCCTTCTCCTTCACTCTTGTCCTGCAGGTTTGGATGAGCTTCCTCCAGCAGTAGTGACCGAGGTGTGAGTAAGAGAGACCGACACCCCCCACCCCCCCACAGCCATGCCGCCGCCGGCAGACATCGTGAAGGTGGCCATTGAGTGGCCAGGGGCCTTCCCCAAGCTCATGGAGATAGACCAGGTAGGTGTCTGAGCACACAAACAACGTGTGTGTGTGTGTGTGTGTGTGTGTGTGTGTGTGTGTGTGTGTGTGTGTGTGTGTGTGTGTGTGTGTGTGTGTGTGTGTGTGTGTGTGTGTGTGTGTGTGTGTGTGTGTGTGTGTGTGTGTGTGTGTGTGTGTGTGTGTGTGTGTGTGTGTGTGGTGTGTGTGTGTGTGTGTGTGTGTGTGTGTGTGTGTGTGTGTGTGTGTGTGTGTGTGTGTGTGTGTGTGTGTGTGTGTGTGTGTGTGTGTGTGTGTGTGTGTGTGTGTGTGTGTGTGTGTGTGTGTGTGTGTGTGTGTGTGTGTGTGTGAAGGAAAAGCCTTAATTACAGATGTTTAACAGTCGCCACTGCTTTGACATCACTTTACAGAATAATGCTTTATAATTGATGGCTTTCATCTTACACCATAAATTAAGGCCTATATTATTAAATGTTAGTTATTTTTGTGTCTCAGCAGTATAATTAATTTGTTATTTTAATAGTATGTGTAGCTCCATCATGTCAGGCCAATGGCCGCTCTACGTTGGTCATTATCAGGGTAGAAAGATCTATCGGATAGGTGCACGTAGATAAAAGATCATTTGTGGCAAAACACTTGGTAGTGTTTAGCTTGGACGCTAACAAATCTCTCATGAAAGGACATTAAACAGCACCTCTAGATGGCATGTTTGACATTTAAAGCTGCCCCCGAGTGCTGCTTTCATCCGTTAAAATGACACCGGCTTGAGAAGATTGCATTGGCTTTAGTTTATGAATTTGGTAATGACTAAAATAAACGTTTAAATATTTTTCTCTGGCTGTGTGCAGACAGCAGCTTGCAGAAAACGCCCTAACAAAGGATCATTTGTGAGTGAAAAGGCACCTCTCTCTGCAACACCCTGCACAACGGCAGATGTGTTTTGTGTAGTTAAACAATACAAACAAAGCGTGGTGTTTGTTATTTTTTTAGGATATTTCCAGCTTGCATCTATTACAGGTAAATCTTCAAACTTTTTTGGATATGACATTTATATTTAACGCTCATGAAAACAATATTTCTGATTCGGCATTTCCAGTATATAAAGCAACTAACAAATAAAGTCGTTCATAACAACAGGTAAGCTGTAATGAAATGTGTATTTAACAGGCTTCAGAATGATTAGGCTACCCATAAAGACTTTACTGTTTAAGTGTAGATAATCTGAGTTTGAACTTTTACCTATGTGTAACTTCAGTTAAAAAGTCATGCTTTATTAAAATGATTGAGAAACACTGCATTTAACAAAAGAAAATCAAATGTCACTGATTTACAAAACATGGCTGCTGTAGATCACGGTGAAAATGATTGACTTTAACATTTTCAACACTACCATTAATATATAGATAAAAGTAATGCAATACCCCGTTTTCATAATGATGCCAATTGCCTGATCAGAGGCTTTGAGAGTGTGTATGCCAGCACACACAGAAAAAGGGCGCATTCAATGTCAGATCATCAGTGGCTGACACGTTAACGAAATAATTAACCCAAACAATGTTTACCTTGTGCTCGGGGATATGTTTACTCTTAAATTGTTGTTGATTAGACATCACATTTGTAAAATGGTGTGGGGGTGTGTGTGTGTGTGTGTGTGTGTGTGTGTGGACTCATGGATGGGCTAATGATTGTAAAAGCCATGAGTCACTGTGGCAACTGGAGCCACGATTTCCCTTCTCAATGGATGAGCCAGTGAATGAAACATTGAACTACTGCCATGGAGTCCTGAACACTTCAGTGTGGATTTAGGGATGTCGTTTTTGGTATTTAATGACCCTTATCAGCAGGGCTCTTGCAGTCTGTATTGTTTAACGTCTTTAGCTCCAGTTAGGTCTTTCTTTCACTAGAAGCCACTTCACTTCCTCCCATCCCTCCACTTTTCTCTAATCCTCTTATCTCTCCCTGTCATCTCTCTCTTGTTCCTCCTATCTGTTGCCTCCTCCTCGTCCTCTTGTGCTTTCTCTTGTCCGTTCCCCCTCCTCACTCGTCCTCCCCGTCTTTTGTTGTAACTGTAAAACTTGTGCTGCTGTGCCTCCTCCTCCCTTATTCTCCATCACCCCCCCACCTCTGCTGCCTCCCCCCCCCCCCCCGCGCATCTCCTCCGTACAATAGGCCCTGCAGCAGCAGCATATGTCTGTCTGAGTCATGCCATGGGGAGTGGGCTTCAGCTGCTCGCGCTGTCTTGAGACCCAAAGAAAGTGTGTGTGTGTCTGTGCGTGTGTGTGTATTGCAAATGTGTGCGTGTATTTTTGTTTGTTTACGTGGGTTCGACTCTGCATAAGTGAAATTGTGCGTGGGTGTGTTTGTGTGGCAACACGCATACTTGTTACTATTCATGCATGCGTGTTTGCTTAACATCTCTGTGTTTGTGTATCACGTTGCGTGGGGATTCATCCCTGTGTGTGTGTGTGTGTGTGTGTGTGTGTGTGTGTGTGTGTGTGTGTGTGTGTGTGTGTGTGTGTGTGTGTGTGTGTGTGTGTGTGTGTGTGTGTGTGTGTGTGTGTGGTGTGTGTGTGTGTGTGTGTGGGTGTGTGTGTGTGTGTGTGTGTGTGTGGTGTGTGTGTGTGTGTGTGTGTGTGTGTGTGTGTGTGTGTGTGTGTGTGTGTGTGTGTGTGTGTGTGTGTGTGTGTGTGTGTGTGTGTCCATAACACACACTGCATCCATCGAAATACCTTCAGTGCCCCACGGGCATGAAAGTATGACATTTGAGTTTGGATGCTGGGAAATTGGTATTGGTGCAGGCAATTGTAATAAGCATGTTAATGTTATTGTTTTTTAGAAATGTAATGGAGAGCAGGGAGAGGACAAGGTGAGAGGGCTGCTGATGTCTGTCCCTAGAGAATATATAAGCAGGACAATTCCAAGGAAAAACAATGTTCAGTGTATCCAGAGTTTACTGTGGCCATATAATGAAACTAAGTTTAGTTTTTCACTCCGTTTGTACCTCTGCTTTGTTCTCCACCAAATTTGCAGGGAAATATCTTAGCTTCTAAATGCTCTGCTATATTAAACAGCTAATCGCTTACTTTGTTGTCTGCTGCGATGCTGAGCATACAGCTAGGATACAGTGGGTTTATTAGAGCTTTTTGAATGCATTCAGACGACAATAGAGGGTGATTAGAGTGACTCAAAACAATAACGTTACATCTGAAAATGTAAAAGGATGAGCCGTTAGAAGCTGAAAGGCTGTGTAGAGCTGACAGGAACTGAACAATCAGATGCATTACTCATTGTGATCATCTGTCAAATACAAGTCGTTTTACTGCTGAACATGCTTTAGTCACTAAATCAGTCAAAAACAAAACTTGTTAAGAAACCCAAAATGAGATTTAATTATTGAATTCCTTATGGCCATTGCTGGGAACTGTTTGTGCATACTTTTTGAATCTAGAATGAAATAAATCGGTTCAAGAAGTGTAAAACAAAATGCATCCTTGTGTGTCGTAATGGTTTTAATGTCTGTTGTGACAATGCTGCCGTCAGTCATTGGTACTAGCTGGTGAAGTGAGTGTTGTGCAACTGAAGGACCTCGGAAAGAGAGGAAGTGTACTTGTTATCCTTCCACTAACAAAAGAGACACTGTCAGATAACAGGAGCTTAGGAGCTCATAGATGGTAAAGAACCCCTTAATATAAGTTGAATTCAATATATAATACACACAAACAAACATACACATGTTTGCCACCGCACAAGGTGAATACTCCTTACTTTGTGGGTTGCAGTCATAGACTGTATATATAAAGGTTGCAGTAGTAGTGAGGGAGAGGAAGATGTTGTGGGAGTGCAAACAGGGCAGTATGAAAAACACGAGTAGAGGGAAAGTGGAGGTGCTGAAACTCCTGGAAGATGAAAGCGTTGGTAAAGTCCTCTGAGGTGAAAAGATGAACATAAATGAATTAAGGTTAAAGGTAGGGTAGGTAAGAATGGAGAAACCAGATCGAGTGCGCTAGAATTTGAAAGTACGCAGCCGAAGAAAATCTGCCCCTTCCTTCAGACTTCCTTCCAGAGCCCCTCCTCCAACACACACGAACGCGCACATGACCAATGAGGGCACGAGATAAGTTTGTGCACAGATGGAAGGCTGACAGGCAGGTAGGCCATCCAGTTACTTTAGCCGGCTCAGATGATTGGTCGTGCTTTTTACAGCGCCACGGCTTCCAGAGATGACATTTTTGAATGTATTCATTGCTATCGGGATGTTCAGAGCATTCCATGGAATATAACAAAAAGTGTTTCTGAAGTGAATTACCTACCCTACCTTTTATGCTAGATTTAAATTCAACTAAATGATTGTTTAACTAAAACAGGCTGTGTATGATGTCGATATTTTGAATCTATCTTAAACAAACACATCTCTGTTGAGGTTTAATTTAGGAGTAAAGGACCTTTTAAAAAAGAGACTTATACAAAAACAAGAAGAACACATTTTCGAACGTGCAGCTGAAACACTTACAAATAGCAGCAAAAAGCTCATCCAATAGTAATTGTTTGAGAATACAATTTGATAGAAGAGTACATATGAAAGGGCCTCACATAGGAAAGAGATTTAAGGTTAGCACAAGTAATACAGAAGCAAGACATTAAACTAATTTAATTTAAGTAAAATGTTTTCCTAATAACTTCTACAAGTTTTGCAGAAATATGTATTTATAATTAATAGCCGCATAATTGCCATAATTAACCGCCCCAAATGTATATGTATTAGTTTATTAATAATACAGTTCAAAAAGCTTGAGAAAAGCTTTGATCATGTATGAGAGAAGGGATTGCTCCAAGCTAAGCACAAGTGGTTTAACGTCTTTAAAAATATTGCAAACCTTTGCGCTTTCTTTGATGATGGAGCATTTTTATAACTTGCTATCAAGAAAGCTGAAGCAGATCCATGACATACCGATCATTTGCTGTACAAATCTAGATTAATGATGGTCCTACACCTTTGTAAGGCATATTGCATCGTGTACATTTGTGATTTTATCGTCAGAGGCATGCGTTATATATTTTTTTTCAAGACATACCAATGCATTGTTATTGAACATGAAAAATGTCCTAAATGAGCATGTTTAAACCCGTCCATGCGTGTGTGTATTCACTGCAGTCTAACAGCATACTGTAGCTCCCAGAGAGCCTGAGGAGGACGGCAGTGGCGAGCGAGCGGAGACTAAGTTCATACTGTATGGCATTATGCACACACTGCTTATATTTGTCGCCTCATCCTTCCCTGTGGACTTTGCTTGCTCTTCATTTTCCTTTAATCCGTCGCTCTCTGTGTTCAGCAACCACTCTTCTGCTCTCACTAACAATTATCAGCCACTCTCCGGCTTCCTGTGTTTGCTGTTGTTTTCCTTTCATCTCATTCAGTTTGCGTATTTCTCACTTTTCTTATCTTTTGTTCACATAAACCCCCTCCCTCCTCTTCTGTCCCCCCTCTGCCTTTGTTCCCCTGCCATATACTGTATGCCCATCATCCTGCCACCACTCTCTTCCCTCTGTACATCTTCATCACTTCAGCTTTTGTTCTTTTGAAGAAGCCTCTCTTCTTGCTCAGGCTCAGGAAAAAACACAATCACACTGACATTCATAATGTGTCATACACTGTGACTGCATACAGATGCTAACTTATTTTCTCTGTGTGTTTGGTAGTGTGCGTATTTGTAGCTGTGTGAGTTTGTGCACACACTTGTGACTTTAGAAAAGCTTATGTTCTGCACAGTGGGAGACCCTGACCCATCGTTCCAGAGATTGAGCATCGCACCTTCATAACAACTCACCAAGGACAGAATAGAGAGAAAACTATCCCATTATCTAGTACGGGTCAAGCTCCTCAATCGCTGGATTTCCCATAATGCAACTCCAACATGGAGGACCTCTTAAACCCACCTCGAGAGGAAGAGGAGTGAGGAGGTCTCTGGAGGAGCTTGGAGCGAGGAAACCCCAGTGTATCCTACAAATACGTGTTTCTATCAAGTAGCGCTTGGCGTATGAATGTCTTCCCTCCACATGTGACACAAAGCTGCAGCACGTCATTAGAGACTTATGTTGCTTATAACTGATGCTGTCAAAAAAGATTTCCCATTTGGCAGATTTGGCTTCCTCTCCTCTCCGTGAGGGAAGCAAGGAGGAAGTTAACTTAAGGAAAAGCACCCATTGCGACATTTGGCAGGTTAAGGGTATAAGTTAGAACATCATTAAACAAAATGTCAAAACGATTTACTTTAATACCTAAACATGTGTATCACATTGGCAAGGACATCAAACATGATTAAACATAACCAGCCTTACCATAGTTGAATCAATAAGATGCAAATGTTGAAGAGTCCAAAATACAGTGTTTCATAGAATAGATTATTGATGATCCTGTGGACCTTCTTCTGAAGACACTGCTTTATTTCTTAAGTATGTTGCACTGTTGGAGGAGCCTAGGACTTGAGCTTTTCGTTGCCAAACATATGGTATTGTGCAACTGAGCGAAGAAGGGACACGAAGGGAAGGGAAGTAAAGTAAAAAAGCCTCCATCTTGAACTTATTGTAGAAAAGTACTTGAGTAAAGCCTCTTGGTTGCTGTCGACCTCTGTGGAGCAGAGTGTCACAGCCGCTGGTCTGGAAAGAGCTTCACATCCAATGAAACACAGACATGGTCACTGATCCCACATCAGAAGTCGGACGGTTAAATACAGGCTCCAGAACGCCAGCCTCTCGTTGTGCCAGTCCTGTAATATAAAATAATTACAGCGGACTCTGACTTGAATACTGTTTTAGAAACTGTGGACTAAATGTAGTTTTGCCTTTCCCCACAGAAAAAGCCTCTCTCAGCCATCATTAAAGAAGTGTGTGAGGGGTAAGTCTGCATGCCTTTCACCTAAGGCTTCTTACAAAACCCTTCTTTCTGGATTTCCATAAATAAATCCCATTAGCTGTATTTTACACAAGATGTTCTCCACATTTAATACCAATTATGCAATGTTTCCCCCCCCCTCTCCACTCAATGGCTTTTAGGTGGTCCCTGGGGAACCATGAAAACTTTGCTCTGCAGATTGCTGATGCCACAAATTTCTACATCACAGAAAAGGTTTGGTTATCTGTTTTAACCCTAGCCAGCAGTATCCGAGGTAAGAGAAAAACCCGCCTCAGGTGTTCACTTACCTCTTTTATCTTGGTTAATCTTCACAGAATCGCAATGACATAAAGAATGGATCTATTCTGCGCTTGACCACCTCTCCTGTAAGTTCATTTCTTAGAATACTGTCCTTTTTGAGTAAGACTCTGCTAAAGGGAGAAACCTCTTTTTAATTGTAATCATCCCAGGGTATTTTTAAATGCGTGTCCCCCCTCACCTTGTCCCATTTTAGTACCAGACTGCAGTCCAGCTTCACGAACGGATCCAGTCTACCAGCATGGACGCCAAGCTGGAGTCTCTGAAGGACCTGGCCAACGCCTCGAGGGACATCACCTTCGCTCAAGAGTTCATCAACCTGGACGGCATCTCCCTGCTCACTCAGATGGTGGAGAGTGGGACAGAGTGAGTCAACGTTCTATCTCTATCTCTTCCGATGATATCGATTTACTCCACTGTAGTGGTTTTCTCACCCACACACAATTTCTCGTTCTTCTTTGTGTCATGAGTTTCATAGAGATATATGGAACACTTTGAAGAATATAGATTTACAGTGGGAGGTCTACTCATGATTTCTCATCCAATCTGGCTCTCTGGAGTTATTGTCCCTTTCTTGGTAATCATTAGTTTGAAGAGTATCCCACCCGTACAGATCTGAGGCCAGGATGAGTTATTTGGAGTTGCACTGTGCATTCTGATTGGTTAAGTTCAAACGCAGGTGATTGACTTGTCAAATCATCCTATTAATCTAGATCTATTCATTTGCATCGTGGGTTACAGCTGGCCCTTTGGAGAATTGATGGTAGATCAGCATGCTGTAGTGTTCGAAAACAATACTGGATAGACATTTCCAGGCTGTGTCTGTGTTCTTGAAGTCATCTTGCTTCCATTGTTGCTGCTGAAAAGAAAACTGCTGCTGTGCAATCACTGATAGAAAGCATCCTGTAAACATTACTTCACTGCCTTAGAGTACAAATACATGTTGTTTTGTGAGATATCAAACCAAACAGGAGAACAACACTGAGATTTCTTTCAATCTTGTTGATGTCGTCTTCCCTATCAACAATATATACCGGCACTAGTTGTATCATGAAAACACAAGGAGTCTGACCTGACCATTCACAGTTCTCTCAGTCTTTATGTAAAATCTTTTTTGAGGAGGCACAATGTGGTTACGTACAGTTGAGCGTACTGCTAATCCACAGAGAACAAGAGAAGAAGTGGCTTGTGAAGAACATGCCTAAGGGCTCCTTTTTTACTTTTTGACAATGATGGTAATATTTAACCACTGACTGAGAACAGAGCACTGGTTTTTGACTGTTCAGCAGATCCAAAATGTGTGTGTGTGTGTGTGTGTGTGTGTGTGTGTGTGTGTGTGTGTGTGTGTGTGTGTGTGTGTGTGTGTGTGTGTGTGGTGTGTGTGTGTGTGTGTGTGTGTGTGTGTGTGTGTGTGTGTGTGTGTGTGTGTGTGTGTGTGTGTGTGTGTGTGTGTGTGTGTGTGTGTGTGTGTGTGTGTGTGTGTGTGTGTGTGTGTGTGTGTGTGTGTGTGTGTGTGTGTGTGTGTGTTGCGAGTGGGGTGCCCTGGAGACTGTCTCAAATGAAGGTTAAAGTGAGGACATTTTTCGCTGAGGTGGAATTTATCATCCGTGATGCCAGTGGGAGGTGTGTTTGTGTGTGTCTCTTAGCAAACTGTGATTTCAAGGCTCCAGCCACAGTGAAAGCCCAGAGGATAGCTACAGTCGGAGTGCAAACGTGCTGACATACGGTGCAAACTGGCAGGGAGGGCGGCAGCCTGAGACGCTCTCGTTTTCTGCCTCATGCGACTTTCATTATTTATCCCTTTTGCCCCAGCGAGAGAAGAAATAGATTGAAGAAATGTTTGCTTGCATAATGAGTCGGCTCTAAGACACACTCGAGTTGTAAACTAACACTCCCACGAGGTCAAGCATGCCCTTACTCATGCACAGGGGCGGACTGGCCATTGGGAATACCGGGAGTTTCCGGTGCCTTGCTCAAGGGCACCACGGCAGGGCAGGAGGTGAACTGGGACCTCTCCAAGTAGAAGTCCACACTCCAAATGTAGGTCTGGTCGGGGACTTGAACCGGCGACCCTACCGCTCACAGTCCAAGCCCCAACTGACTGCCATAGATTTAGTCCCTAATTTTGCTCTCAAAGTGCACCAGATTGATGCATTTAACTTCAACATTTAAAAAAATCTCTTCCCGGGGGAGCAGGCCCCCGGACCCCCCTAGAGGGGGTGAGGTCCACCACCTGCCCACACCCCCTGTTAAATTGTCTCACCCACATTGAGGATGCATCCTACGCCCATGTTTTAACTATTTTGCACTCGGCAACTCAAGGGCTCAGGTAATGTGATTACTATATGAATAATGGTCCAAAATAACATTAAATGCATCGGATTTTTTGTTAAATAACATACTTTCGTCGCCGGCCAGCCGATACATGCCGCGCATTAAGGGGGCCTGTCTGTCAATTAATCCCCGGGCCACTTTTCCCCCCCAGTCCGCCCCTGCTCATGCACACCAGAAAAACCCAAACACTTGAGTTCAAGACACAAGCACACACTGTGACCTTTACGGGGCTCTGCAAACTGTTCTTTGTGCTGGATTCTTCACTTGAACAAACCTCCAATGAAACCAAAATGATTCGTGCTTTCATGCGCTTTATTGTTTTGTACTGTATGTGCTTAAAAGCTCAAATAACAATCAGATATTTAACATCTCCTCTACA